>NC_044402.1:76268846-76463846 GCF_006542625.1 Nomascus leucogenys
CTCAAAGAGAAAGAAGTAAAGGATTTCAGAGAAAATCAGACACCGAGAAGTTCTAAACCACAATTGCTAAAAGGAGTTATTTCCAGAGGACTATAGACAACGGTTGCAACGTACAGAAAGTAACATTTCAACTAAAGCACTAAGTAAGGCCTCAATCTAAGAATATGTATCTTGGAAAAGCCAAGGCTCTAAGTTTCCAGCCCAAGTAACCTGCCTATTAGATGCTGTACAAGAATCTAAAATACGACGTGCCGTCTATATTCAAAGGATTAAATCTGAGCCAGTCAAAATTTGGAACTGACATTTTTAAGAGATAATATTCTGCTGCTTAGATAATCAATTATTCCTCTCTGGTAAATAAAGATTGATAACAAATATCAATGTATTTGACATGTGGTTTTAAATGTATACATTTCTCATTTTGTACTGTTTTTCTACCAAACTGCCATTTGTCTAATATATGAACATTTGGTTCAGCTCCTTATATCAACGAATGGAGATGGGAGGGGTTACAGAGTGAACACTGGGCCTAGCTGAGTAAGCCAGCTGGGGAAACCGGGAAAGGCACACATGGAGGGGAACTGGACAGATGGAGCTCAGTGCTAGCAAGTGTCCCACTCGCTGGTGGTGAAGACCATAGACAGTTTTTGCGACAGAGGCCAGGAGTTGGACAAAGGAGGTGAAAGCAAGAAACACAAGAGGGGCCAAGCAGTCACTGAGGGCTGGTCTTTGTCAGTTGGCTCATGAATAACCAAAAAACAAAAGAATGAGCAGTGACATAGAAAACAGAAGAACCTACTTGATGTTGGCCCAAAGGAAGGTATAGTGCCCCTCCTTTGCTGAGGACAGACATATTAGGAACATATTGTTTCATTCTGTTATTTAAGGAAATAGTGAGAGGGCACACAGACCACATTCTTCCTGCACTTAATCACTCCTGTTCTTTGCCACTGACTGTTTCTAAGGCAGAAGCACAAGCCATTCCATCACAACAAGGCAGCTGGCCTAGTGGCATGTGTACATCATTAAATATATATGAAGTTATCCTACCTATTGTTAACAAATTCTGAAGTTAGCAAACTCTGTTCCTGACTCTGTTAGTAAGATGTACTGAAACTATCTGAACCTCAAACTTAGGGTACTTCAGGAAAACCCACCGGAGTGCCAAGAAGAAAAGCCAAATAACAGTGGATCCAAACCAAATCCTGAGTAGTTCACAACAGCACCAATGCCTGAAATGAATGCTCAAGCTGAATAATTGTATCATCCTTCACTTTGCAAATATCATTTTTAAAAGACAAACATTCATCTACAATAAAGACGTAGTGGAGGAGATCAGTCAGCATATTCCCCGGTATCCTTTCATGAGCAAAAATAAAGCAGGGGTTGCAATCCTAGTCTCTGATAAAACAGACTTTAAACCAGCAAAGATAAAAAAGACAAAGAAGGATATTACGTATTGGTAAAGGAATCAATGCAACAAGAAGAGCTAACTATCCTAAATATATATGCATCCAAAACAGGAGCACCCAGATTCATAAAGCAAGTTCTTAGAGACCTACAAAGAGACTTAGACTCCCACACAATAATAGTGGGAGACTTTAACATCCCACTGTCAATATTAGATCAATGAGACAGAAAATTAACAAGGATATTCAGGACTTGAACTCAGCTCTGGAACAACCAGATCTAATAGACATCTACGGAACTCTCCACCCCAAATCAACAGAATGTACATTCTTCCCAGCACCACATAGCACTTATTCTAAAATCGACCATATAATTGGAAGGAAAAACACTCCTCAGCAAATGCAAAAGAATGAAAATCATAACAAACAGTCTGTAAGACCACAGTGAAATCAAATTAGAACTCAGGATAAGAAACACACTCAAAACCACACAACTACATGGAAATTGAACAACCTGCTCCTGAATGACTACTGGGTAAATAACAAAATTAAGGCAGAGATAAATAAGTTCTTTGAAACCAATGAGAACAAAGACACAAGGTACCAGAATCTCTGGGACACAGCTAAAGCAGTGTTTTGAGGGAAATTTATATAATAAATGCCCACCTGAGAAAGCAGGAAAGATCTAAAATTGACACCCTAACATCACAATTAAAAGAACTAGAGAAATAAGAGCAAATAAATTCAAAAGCTAGCAGAATACAAGAAATAACTAAGATCAGAGCAGAACAAGAAGAGACAGAGACATGAAAAACCCTTCAAAAAATCAGTGAATCCAGGAGATGGTTTTTTGAAAAGATTAACAAAATAGATAGACTGCTAGCCAGACTAATAAAGAAGAAAGAGAAGTATCAAATAGACACAATAAAAAATGATAAAGGAGAGATCACCACTGATCCCACAGAAATACAAACCAGCATCAGAGAATACTATAAACACCTCTATGCAAATAAACTAGGAAATCTAGGAGAAATGGATAAATTCCTGGACACATACACCCTCCCAAGACTAAACAAGGAAGAAATTGAATCCCTGAATAGACCAATAATAAGTTCTGAAATTGAGGCAGTAATTAATAGCCTACTAACCAAAAAAAAAAAACAAAAAAGGCCAGGACCAGACAGATTCACAGCTGAATTATATGAGAGGTACAAAGAGTTGGTACTATTCCTCCTAAAACTATTCCACACAATAGAAAAAGAGGGACTCCTCCCTAACTCATTTTATGAGGCCAGAAACATCCTGATACCAAAACCTGGCAGAGACACAACAAAAAAAGAAAATTTCAGGCCAATGTCCCTGACGAATATTGATGTGAAAATCCTCAATAAAATACTGGCAAACTGAATCCAGCAACACATTAAAAAGTTTATCCACCACAATCAAGTCGGCTTCATCCCTGGAATGCAAGGCTGGTTCAACATACACAAATCAATAAACGTAATCCATCACATAAACAGAACCAAAGACAAAAACCACATGATTATCTCAATAGATGCAGAAAAGGCCTTTGATAAAATTCAACACTGCTTTGTGCTAAAAACCCTCAATAAACTAGGCTGTGATGGAATGTATCTCAAAATAATGAAAGCTATTTATGACAAACCCACAGCCAATATCATATTGAATGGGAAAAAGCTGGAAGCATTCCCTTTGAAAACCGGCACAAGACAAGGATGCCCTCTGTCACCACTCCTTTTCAACATAGTATTGGAAGTTCTGGCCAGGGCAATCAGGTAAGAGAAAGAAATAAAGGGTATTCAAATAGGAAGAGAGGAAGTCAAATTATCTCTGTTTGCAGATGACATGACTGTATATTTAGAAAACTCCATTGTCTTAGCCCAAAAACTCTTCAAGCTGATAAGCAATTTCAGCAAAGTCTCAGGATACGGAATCAATGTGCAAAAATCACAAGCATTCCTATACACCAATAACAGACAAACAGAGAGCCAAATCATAAGTAAACTCCCATTTACAATTGCTACAAAGAGAATAAAATACCTATGAATACAACTTAAAAGGGATGTGAAGGACCTCTTCAAGGAGAACTACAAACCACTGCTCAAGGAAATAAGAGAAGACACAAACAAATGGATAAACATTCCATGCTCATGGATAGGAAGAATCAATATCGTGAAAATGGCCATACTGCCCAAAGTAATTTATAGATTCAATGCTGTTCCCATCAAGCTACCATTGACTTTCTTCACAGACTTAGAAAAAACTACTTTAAATTTCTGTGGAACCAAAAAAGAACCCATATAGCCAAGGCAATGCTAAGCAAAAAGAACAAAGCTGGAGGCATCATGCTACCTGACTTCAAACTATATACTACAAGGCTACAGTAACCAAAACAGCATGGTACTGGTACCAAAATAGATATTTAGACCAATGGAACAGAACAGAAGCCTCAGAAATAACACCGTACATCTACAACCATCTGATCTTTGTCAAACCTGAAAAAAATAGCAGTGGGGAAAGGATTCCCTATTTAATACATGGTGTTGGGAAAACTGGCTAGCCATATGCAGAAAACTGAAACTGGACTCCTTCCTTATACCTTATACAAAAATTAACTCAAGATGGATTAAAGATTTAAGTGTAAGACCTAAAACCATAAAAAGTCTAGAAGAAAACCTAGGCAATACCATTCAGCACATAGGCATGGGCAAATACCTCATGACTAAAACACCAAAAGCAACTGCAACAAAAGTCAAAATTGACAAATAGGATCTAATTAAACTAAAGAGCTTCTGCAAAGCAAAAGAAACTATCATCAGAGTGAGCAGGCAACCTATAGAATGGGAGAAAATTTTTGCAATCTATCTATCTGACAAAGAGCTAATATCTGGAATCTACAAGGAACTTAAACATATTTAAAGAAAAAAACAAACAACCCCATAAAAAGTGGGCAAAGGATATGAACAGACACTTCTCAAAAGAAGACATTTATGTGGCCAACAAACATATGAAAAAAAGCTCATTATCACTTTACTTGTACTGTGTATTTACTTGTACATTTCTAGAGAAATGCAAATCAAAACAACAATGAGATACCATCTCATGCCAGTTAGAATGGTGATCATTAAAAAGTTAGGAAACAACAGATGCTGGAGGGGTTGTGGAGAAATAGGAACACTTTTACACTGTTGGTGAAAGTGTAAATTAGTTCAACCATTGTGGAAGACAGTGTGGAGATTCCTCACTGATGTAGAGCTAGAAGTATCATTTGACCCAGCAATCCCATTACTGGGCATACACACAAAGGATTATAAGTCATTCCTCTGTAAAGACACATGCACATGTATGATTATTGCAGCACTATTCACAACAGCAAAGACTTGGAACCAACCCAAATGCCCATCAATCCTAGACTGGATAAAGAAATTGTGGCCCATATACACCATGGAATACTATGCAGCCGTAAAAAAGAATGAGTTCATGTCCTTTGCAGGGACATGGATGAAGCTGGAAACCATCATTCTCAGCAAACTAACACAGGAACAGAAAACCAAACACCATATGTTCTCACTCATAGGTAGGAGTTGAACAATGAGAACATATGGGCACAGGGTGGGGAACAACAAACACATACTGGGGTCTATCCACGGATGGGGTGCAAGGGGAGGGATAGCATTAGGAGAAATACCTAATGTAGATGATGAGTTGATGGGTGCAGCAAACCACCATGGCACATGTATACCTATGTAATGATCCTGCACATCCTGCACATGTATCCTAGAACTTAAAGTATATATATATATATACACACTTTATATAGTATATATATACACACTTTATATAGTGTATATATATACACACTTTGTATAATATATATACTTTATATAGTATATATATACTTTATATAGTATATATACACTTTATATAGTGTATATATATACTTTATATAGTGTATATATACTTTATATAAAGTGTATATATACTTTATATAGTGTATATATACTTTATATAGTGTGTATATATGTACTTTATATAGTGTATATATATATACTTTATATAGTGTGTGTGTGTGTGTATATATATATATATATATAGAACCAGAGAAGAATATCACACTGCTTACTGGCTCCTCCTCCACGTAGTAAGGGGCACTGTCATTCTTTCCACTTTCACCATTGACTGTGATGCCTCTGTGGTGTCATGTAGAGTGGAGTTGATTTGTAACAACACCAGAAAAGATGTCCATAAATTATACTTCTATTCTTGGTACTAAGGGAATTTCTAAATCTAACATTTAAATTATTCAATTCTGTGCCATTTTAAAAATTATCTCTCCAATGACATTTTTCATGGAAAGCACTTATCAAAATGTTTGTTCTGAGTACACATCAAGTGCTGGTTTGATTTATACAAAGGATGCAGACTTCTTCCTGGCTGGATGTTCAATGAGGGACTAATCATCTCTTAGGTACTGAGTGAGTGGAAAAACACACTGTTCCCACACCACAACAATCAACACAGAAGGCTTCTGTGGCCAAATTTGTGGGGGTTTTTCTGCACACACCAAGCAAGAAATCAGTTCCTCAGCAGGCACCAGCTAGAAGCCCTCCGATTCAATTCGGCCACCATCTACCTGGAGATAGCGTCAGATCCCACAGGGCTCAGTTCCATAAAGCTGTCCTCTCTTCAGACACCAGCGGCAAGTCCGAGTCTCGGGAACTTCTGACCAACGTGCTTCAACTTGGGGCTCCAGTGAGCCCCTCTTTGGGTTTGATTAATTTACTGGAGTGGCTTACAGAACTCAGGGAAACATCTCTATTTACCTTTTTATTATAAAGGCTATCACAAAGAATACAGAGGAAGAGATGCATACTGCAAAGTATAAGGGAAAGAACGCGGAACATCCGTGTTGTCCCTGGGTGCGCCACCCTTCAGAACCCTTCACATGTTTATCCGGAAGCTCGCTGAAACCGTATCCTCTTGGGCCTTTTATGGGGACTTGTTGGATAAGCATGAATGAAGCATGGACAACCATGCAGAAATGTGACTGGACAAACAGGGTGTGAACTAATAGTAACAGACTAAACAGAAACCCAGCAAGTCCTAACTGCTCTGATTTTTCTTGGCCTCTCTGTGCAGCATTCCTTCCCCCGGGGTATGGGGCAAGACCTCCTCTGAAATGGGAGTCTTATGACCTCTAATCAGTCAAAGTAGGCCAGAGAATTTCTTTATGACCATCTTCAGGACAGAAAGGCAGGGGTTTTTTTGTTTTGTTTTGTTTTGTTTTGTTTTTTTGAGATGGAGTCTTGCTCTGTCACCCAGGCTAGAGTAAGGCAGGGTTTTTATGAGCCACCTTCACCTTGGGGAGAAATAACAAGGGCTTTGGGGAGCTATAAGCTAGGAACAGTTGATGGAAGCATGTAATTTATAAAAATATAAATACAATAATATCACAGTTACCTTCAACTCTCCACTTAGAACAGTGCTTGGCTTGTTTCTTAGCGGAACACTGTGTGCTGCTATCAGATCCTCACCTTGTCTGACGTTTGGGGTACTCGAATGAAGAAATCTTTGGATTTTCTTGCGCCTCTAGGTTTTCTGCTATGGCACAGTAGAAGGCAAGGAGAGAAGGGCATGGGCTGCTGCTACCCACAGCTGTCATCGTCTTGAACTTTACCTAGAGGTACAGGCATTGATGACCACCGGCCTTTTTCCACTTAATCTTTGGTTAGAGGCACTGGCCCTACATAAAAGTCCGCTTCCCCTACCTTTTCCCTTCCTTCTTTGCACATCCTTCTATGGTCATCCTGTGCTCAACTGGCACATCTACACCTTCATCCCCAGTACTTTGCATGTTCTGTTGAATTTGGGGTCAATATCAACATTTCTGTTAATTCTTTATGGCTCTTCCATGTGTTTTTCATGACTCCTATTTATTATATTTAATTCCCGCATTGTGATGGTTCTATTCACAAGGAACATCTTTTCTACAAACTCTATGAAGACATTTTGCTGTCCAGTAATATTGCCAGGTGTTTGATAAGGTAGACGAGAAAGTGGTTTAGGTCTTTGATTCTCAGGCCCACCAGGAAGGTCAAGAAGAGAACAATGAGGAAATGGGTTGTCCTATTGCTTCCAGCCACCTCAACAGCCTCCATCTTTGCTGACACCTCCCAAGAGAAATCTGGGGCCATCTCCATCAGTCTTTGCAGAGTATGGCATCTTTTCCAGCAGGCTGGGTAGCTCTAGTTTTCATGCTGAGCTCCGTAGAAACCCAAGATTCCACAGGGTCCTTTTGTTATTCTTCAAACATTTGACTCAGCTTTTAAGATGGATGTGCAGTAGGCTTAAATGATGCACGTACAGATGTATTGTATAACAAAGGTTCACACCTCGAGGTGTGAATAAATTTATTCACAACCTAGACGTTGGCTATTTCTGTAGGCAGCCTCTGTTCTCACTCCATGCTGTCCAGACATGGGCTTAGCTTTTCTTTTAGATCCAAGCCCCTCTCACCTCTCAGCTGGGTTATTGTAGCAGGCACTCATTTACTTTTCTCAGAGTTCATTCTCAACAGCAGCTAGAGTGATCATGTTCACAGGATCAGCATTAAAAACCCTCCCCTACTACCCCATCTTATTTAGAGAAGCCCATCATTGTGACGGCACACAAGATCCTACACTAACCACCACCATTCCCTGCTTACTGTTTCTCTTCTTATTATCCTGTCTCTCTTTGGCCTCACTGGTGCACTGGCTATTCCTCAACATGCTGGGCATACTCCTGCTCAGAGCCCTTTCTCTTTATGGCCACGCCTTGAAACTCTCTACTTGGTTTGACCCCCATCCTCAGATGTTTACTCAGATATACCTTGTCCCTAAACTGAACACACTATCTTTAAAATATCTTCTCTTACCCTGCATTTCCCCCTCCATTAAAACTGTCTGGCTTTTCTATTATCATCAACATTCAGTAGCAATGTTATCACCAACAAACAGACTCTATATTTTACTTATTTATTTAGTCTATTGTACCCCCTCCCCCAGTAGAAAGGAAAATCCATGTTGCCAGAAATTTCTGAAGGTTTTGTTCCCTGCTGTACTCCAAGTACCTGTAAGATAGATTATCAATAAATATTTGAATTCCCTAGAAATCACCTATGAGCCTCTAAGCATTACTATTAATATATAGGCTAGATTTTTCTGGGACTTTTGCAGAGAGATGGAGGAGATGGTTTATGTCCAGGGGGAGATTCTCCTTTCAATTACTCTTTTCTGGAGAGTTGAGATAAATCTACTTTGGCTTAAGAGAGCTGCTCTTCCATTGCCTTTGGATACCACTAAAAACATATTCTCTTTAGATCAGCACAACATTTAATCAAGGAGACTAGATGGGAATGTTCATGAGAATCTGAGAGTAAGGTGTGCAAAAGTCAGCTAGATTTTAGAGAAAAAAGATTTACAATAATTTATTATTACCTTCAAATAGAATGACATATATAAGCCTAAATAAGTAAAAAATTAAAAAAAAAATTTTCTAGCCTCCAACCATCGACCACCTCCCTCCTCACCTCTATCACCACCCCATCAAAGAGGTAAAGCCAAACTTATTTTCCAAATCGTGGATTATCCGGGCTATTTGCTTCTTCCTCATTCCTTTTCTGCTTATAGGCTTTGGCCATTTATCTGCTTTTCATTGTTTCCCAGAAAAGATGAAATTAAAGTAGTCAATGTGATTACTTCTGGTAAAAAGTGTGGAGGGAAAAATTAATGATTAAAAAGAAATTTGAAGAGTTCGTATGCATTGTAGTCCCATGCATTTCACTGACACCCATAATTGATAGCAATACTAATGCATTAAAAATGATTGTTCTTTACTGCCTGTGTGCATTATAAGCACACATGTTTTTCATTAACACACATAAGCAAGGGCAACATACATGTAGTAAAAATGAGTTTTTTTACTAGCCATTTTGCAAAGTTAGTGGGTATTTGTATGGCTGATCTACTTGTATATGTAAATGTAAACACCTCTGTATGCTATGGTGACATCTTAAAGTAATTGAAAGCTCAGTATGAAAGCTGTGTCCAGCCGTAAGACTACCCTCAGTTAAAAGGCTGTACCTCTTAATAGCTGAATAGGCTGCCCTTTCAGACATATCTCAGAAAAGAGAATTTATTATATAAAGTACAGTCTCATTGGGTATGCAAGGTAAATAACCCCATTAAGAACCGAGTGTGAAGGAAATTCAGTACTATTCAAATAGGGCAAAAAGGGGCCAACAAGGTAGAACAAAAGGCAGTCATGGAAGTCAACCACTGCTTCTATTTTGGGTTTCAGATTTTGTGCTGGATAAAATAGATTATAAAAGCTGGCTGCTTATAATCAAGAAGAGCCTAAGCAAGAGGCCTGGAAAAATGTATTGTTTTGCAGAAAAGCACAAGTAGAACATAGCCTGTTGGTCATGCATTAATTGAACAATCCCAAAAGGTGGAAAATGTTAACTACCACAAATGCATTTTCAAAGGTCTGTGAATGAAAAGATCCTCTGCTGGATCTATAAGTCCCAATAGACCTTGTGCACAAGTTTTCCAAAGCACGAGTATTCTTGATGGGTGACTTGATTAACTGTCCTCTTGTTTGACTAAGCCCCTTCCTTGTGCTGGAATTTCAGAATCATGGCTATTCCTCTCAATGGAATATTCCTCTTCTACTTGAGGTACTACACAATAGTTTCCCGCCAGTTAGTACCTACATTTGTTGTCATCCACATCTATAACATCTACACTTATTGCCATTTACCTATCATTAAAAAAATCAAATTGCTCTTGAGCCTTCAGAATTGAATATTCCTGAAATGGAAGGACTGGATGGGTCTTGGAGGCTTATTTGGTTCACACAACTGCCTTTAGGTTGTTAAAGAACTAATGAGACTATAGGACACTGAGACATCTTCTATTTTCCAAAAAATACCATAACTACATTTGGGCAACAACTTTCCCTGTAGAGTCTGTTCTGTGTTTCTATAATATGAGTTAGCTCTTACATAACTGGCAAATAGGAAATGAGGCTAGTATAATTCAGAAGTCATGTTGGTCATACATGATTTTTCTCAGATTATTAATGCTTTATATTCCAAAGCATTGTCAGCTGAATACAGCCAGCTATGGAAGATCATAGAATAGAGAATTTATAGTCTAACTAAGTTAGGGGAAATATCACACCATAAACAGTTTCGCCATGTACTTTGTCTCAGAAGTCCTTACTGTGTGGCTTTCTCTGATTTAGGGGTGTTTTGCTTTTATCTCCTCAAGTCAGTAGCTTCAGTCCTTAATTTTATGCCTTCCATTGAGCTAGCCTCTCTTTTTCTGTTTCTTTTATTGTAGTAAAATATTCATTTTTCCCCTGTGTTCACAGTATCTTTTAAATCAGAAAATTAAATAAATTTTTTAAACTGAGAATATTTTATTACATTTATTATTTTTGTTGGTGCTTTTGTTAAAAAGTTGCTTAAGTTCTGAATGGTCTGCTCCTAAGCCTATTTTACCTAGAAGTCCTGTGATTTTGCACAGTACATGTGTTTTCTGAAATACTGCTTATAGCAGAAGAGTCTGTATTTCATTTTCTTGATGAATGTTAATACAGCTGTTTATAACTGGCCATTTCCAGGGCTTGTCCTAGCAAGTTAAACTAAGATTTGAGCAGAATCATTGGTAAAGTGCATAGTGGGTTACCAGAGCAGCCCCAAGACTTGCTGAAATTTTTGTAGGTTTATTAGTGTGAAAGTTCAGAAGTCTCACAGCGTATCAGTTTTAGTGCAATGCTCTTATTCCTCAGTCCTCTCCCATTTCCAACAAATGAGAAACCATAAAATGCTGCCTAAAGCATATAATGGTGAATTTCATGAATTTTCTTGAAACCATTAGAAATAATTTTTGATGTTAAGAATGTAGTTGCTCAGACACACTGAAGCCCCTTTCTAAACCTTGTTCAGCTACATAAGAATTTTGAGTTTTCAGATAGGATTTTATTTCCTGCTCTCTCCCCTACCCCCAACCAGAGCTCAAGACTCTTGTTCTGTCCTCAGACACTTCTGCTTATGGCTAATTGGGCAAAGCAGTTACATGGACGTGATCTTATGGGTGCGATTTCAACTCAATAAGCATATATCGAACACCTACTACATGTGGAGAACTCTGCTAATGAGATACGATGCTAACTCCTAAATCAGAAATTGGTGTATGACCAGAGATCTAGAGGCAGTGCCTCAATGCAGGACAGCAACCAGAATGGAGTAAGGACTCAAGTATTCTTTAAGTGTCCCTTAGATCCCGTAAGGGACCAACCCTGATATTTTGCTGGAATGCCTTTTTTTTTTTTTTTTTTTTTTTTTGCTGTGGTGTCTGCAGACAAGCTGGGAGCTGAGAGAAGGGTCGGAAAGTGATGGGCATCCATACCTCAGAAGCTAACTTATTTTGTAACTTGTCTTATCCATGACATTAGTTTAATGACGTATATGTGTGTATGTGTTCCATTACTTCACAAAAGACCACAAATCCTTAAGTGACCTCAATAACTAAATTTCTGTATGTCACAAAGCCACAAAACCAGCTTGGAATAGTGAAATTCCCATGAAATTGAATTGATCTTCAAATTATTGCTTAAATGAAAGGACAGTAGAAACTTAAGAGCATATTAATGCTAATGGGAATTGCTCAGCTAATGCTGTGCGAGACCAGTTGAGAAGCACACTAGGCATGCTACAAAAAAAGCCATTATGCTCATCCTTTCAGAGATGCATGATTTGTTTTATTCTTAAAACATTTGAGGTTTAAAGTTTTTATACTATGCTTTATAAATAGAAGCGTAATGAGGTTGAAAATCAAAACAGTGCTCACCACTGTGCAGAGGAAGAGAAAGAGGAAGCGGTAGCTGAAAGGTGCCCATTTGAATTCCTTTTTCTAAAAATCCAATTTAATTTTTTTATCAGTTGTCTCATTAACCCTAAGATTTAGAAAATCAAATGCTACTGGAGTAAAATAAGAGTGACAATGCAAAATAATTTTAAAGAGCTTATTTTTATGTTGGTTTCCTCTTAAACATTTTAAAATTAAAATGTTCTTATGTCATAAAACTATTTTGCAGTATGTATGTGATTTATCCCTAAGTTGGAATCCACCTGTTTTAAATGTATACTGAGCTTTTATTTATGCTTTGAAAATATAGTAGATAAAAAGCATAAATGTTTCTGATATTATGTTTTGTCATCTCCAGCTAAGAAGATTGAAATCCCGAGAAACAATTTTCTGAAGAAATGAAATCGTATGCCCTCCTGAACTCTTTGGGGGAAAATAGCCTCTCTGTTTGCTCAGAATATGAAACAGTAAAATAGTACAAGTGAAACAGCCAGCCTTGCCACGCCATGTCACAGTTCTATTTGTAGCGTTTGAAATGACATTTAAAAAGATTTTCTGGGACTTTACTTATTTATTTATTTAAGAACTAACTGGTACGAATAATATTTGCACAATTTTGCTGATGTAAGATTTTTCAAATCAGATGTATTTATTTTCTGGGAAACTTGAGAGATTGCTTTGAAGCCTTTGTGTTGCATAACTTCACAGAGAATATGTGAAAAGGAGATTTTGGAAGTGCTCTTTATAGTGGTAACATTTCTGAAAATATTAAGGGCATCCTCCAATATCTTTATTTCTTCGGCACTTGGAGTATCTTCAGTAGACTCATTGGTCTCATAGGGTGGGCAAAAGAATGTTGAGGATGAAAACTTATTAAAAGGCAAAAAAAAAGGCCCTGTTTGTATTTTAATTACTATGTTTTTCAAAGAAAAAATAAGCACATTTAGAGTAAAGAATTTCAGCACATTGTCACTTCTCATCCCTTGGGTAATAAATGTTTCCCTTGGGCTAGATGATGGTCCAGATAATTCAGTGTTGTTGAGGTTGGAAGTGAAGATTCTATAAAAATCAAACCTGATTTGTGTTATAAGTTTGCATGATATATCAATTTCGGCAGCATATCTTTGCATTTTGGGGGGTTTTTGAGACAGGTTCTCACTCTGTCATCCAGGCTGGAGTGCAGTGGCACCATCATAACTCAATGCAGCCTCGACCACCTGTGCTCAAGCAGTCCTCCCACCTAAGCCTCCCAAGTAGCTGGACTACAGGTGCACACCACCATGCCCAGCTAATTTTAATTTTTTTTTGTAGAGATAGTGTCTCACTATATTGCCAAGCCTGGTTTCAAACTCCTGGCTTCAAGCAATCCTCCTGCCTTGGACCCCCCAAGGGCTGGGATTACAGGCATAAGCCACCACACCTGGCCCTCCTTTTGCTCTTATTGTAAGATCTTGAATTTAGGGAGAAGAGGTTTTCCTTCTCCTCATTTATGAATGTGATTAGATAAATCATATAAATAAGATGTTATATTTTACTTTACAGTTAAACTATAATGTATTATAAAATTATAACAGTACACAACTGAGCAAAACCACCTGTCAGTGGCAGTTTGTAAATAATGACAGAAAAATCTATCTTCATATTTATACTCAAATATTATTTTTGACACCAAATAGTTTTCTAAGTTTGATTGCTCACCTTAATCAACAAACTTGGCTCCAAATATTTGGGTCATCTCAAAAGTTAAGACTTGACTCCAATGATAAAGATTTGGTACCGCTGAGAATATTCAGAGAAATAGGTGGTGAGCTGTGAAGGCCATCCCCAAAATGGAGTTCCAATGTCACTTTCAGAAATGGCAGCCTCATGGAGGTAAGTGGACAGTCCTAGACTTCTGGCTTTGAAGGGAGAAGAATGCACTTTGGGTTTATTAAAATTTTAAAAATTTGTATAAATTTATGAGGTACAAGTGTAATTTTGTTACTTATACAGATTGCATAGCAGTGAAGTCAGTACTTTCAGAGTATTTATCACTCAAATTGTACCCATTAAGTAATTTTTCATCAGTCACCTTCCTCCAACTCCCTCATGCCTCTGAATCTCCATTTTCTGTCATTCCACACTCTGTGTCTATGTGTACACATGTTTAGCTCTCACTTACAAGTGAGAACATGGGGTGTTTGTCTTTTTGTGCACACTTGGGGTTTACACTCTAACATATATATTTAAAAACCTGTTGCTTTATTGTGCAGTTATATCTTGTGTATAATTTTGATTTAGAATGTATATCTTCCAAATTCTTTAAGAGCTCAGGAAACTGTTGGGGAACTGCCACGGCTTAAGGCACATAGGATCACCTAGTCCTAAAATTTCTGGGGTCAGAGAAGAGGGACGGTCCTAAGAACTGTGGACGAAACTGAACCACTTGGCAATGTTAACTCACTGGACAGTTGCCAATCACTTCCTTCAGGGAAGGCTTCCCTGATCAAACTCTCTGTATATATTTACATGTTATTTTAAATAGAGATACAGCAGTTCTTGTTCACGTTATTTTATAAAGGTTTTTTTGAATATTTTTTATGTGTATAAATCCTTTATGCTCGTATTAGTCAGAAGCCCCACCTCTCCCTTTTTTTCTTGAAACAGAGTCTCGCTTTGTCACCCAGGCTGGAGTGTAATGGCACAATCTTGGCTCACTGCAACCTCTGCCTCCTGGGTTGAAGCAATTCTCCTGCCTCAGCCTCCCAAGTATCTGGGACTATAGGCATGTGCCACCATGCCCAGCTAATTTTTGTATTTTTGGTAGATACGGGGTTTTGCCATGTTGGTCAGGCTGGCCTCGAACTCCTGACCTCAAGTGATCCACCGACCTTGGCCTCCCGAAGTGCTGGGATTACAGGCATGAGCCACTGCGCCTGGCCAGAACCCTTTTTGACCCCAAGGGGCAGAACTCCAACTAGCTTAAGAAACAGGAAAATATTTGGGAAGGTTACAGGTTTATCTCACGTGACCTAAACTCAGTCAAGGGAGGCATGTGGCTAGACCTTACAGAAACAGGATCTAAGCATTCTCTCCAACTTTCAACTGTGTTTCTCTTTGTCTGTTGGGTTCAATCCCAATGACTGTAAAGCAATGTCCTCTACATCAGTGGTGCCCAACCTTTTTGGCACCAGGGACCAGTTTTGTGGAAGACAATTTTTCCACGGAGCTTTGGGGGGAATGATTTCGGGATGATTCAACCACATTACATTTATTGTGCACTTTATTTCTATTACTATTACATTGTAATATATAATGAAATAATTATACAACTCACCATAATGTAGAATCAGTGGGAGCCCTGAGCTTGTTTTCCTGCAACTAGACGGTCCCGTCTGGGGGTGATGGAAGACAGTGACAGATCATCAGGCATTAGATTCTCATAAGGAGCATGCAACCTAGATCCCTCACACATGCATTCACAATAGGGTTTGTGCTTCTATAAGAATCTAATGCTGTCGCTGATCTAACAGGAGGCAGAGCTCTGGTGGTAATGCAAGTGATGGAGAGCAGCTGTAAATACAGATGAAGCTTCACTCACTCACCTGCTGCTCACCTCCTGTTGTGTGGCCCAGTTCCTAACAGGCCACGAACTAGTACTGGTCCATGGCCCAGGAGTTGGGGACCCCTGCTTTACATGGTGGAGAATGCACAGCAATGATGCCAAGCCTAATATGCTACAACTCCTACCACTAGATTCACCAAACTGTCATTTCCCAGTTCTAGTTCAATAAAGCCCAGACAGATACACATCTAGATCCATCAGCTGTGGCCAAAGAAGTCACACATGAACATGGCAGTTCTCACTGAGATCACATGGTTGAAGAGGAAGGGGGTTGGGGAGAGAAGTTCTCAATAGGAGGGAGGTTTGGGGCAGAAAACATGATAATAGTTTACCACAGTTTCCAAACAGAAATACAAATGCCACAGGAATAGAGGTGGTAGTGTCTTAAGTGCAATGTTCTGAATGCTCAGGGCATGTTTGAGACTGACTGCTTTCCAGATAACTTTTAGGACTTGAAAAATGTAACTGTTCTCCAACCAGATAGCAGTTGTGCAGCGGGAGCATGCTGAGTCTATAACAGTTTTACACCTTATCAAATTGGTAGGAGCAGATCTCCCACATTTCCTTGACCTCACCCCTGAATTATTTGTGACGAAATTGTAGTGAAGGGTATGGACTCTGGACCCAGACTTCCTGAGCTGAAATCTACCCTTCTGACTGTGTGACTTTGGGCAGGTTGCTTAACACCCTATGCCTCAGTTTTCTCATCTGTTAAGTGGAGATAGTATCTAGCTTAGAGAGACAGAGGATTTGATGAAGATGCAATACCTGCACCTGGCAAAAAGTTAACAGCTCAATACATGTTAATTGTTATTACTATTCCCATAGTTACATAATTATAAGAAAATCTATAGGAAAAGCATCTATTTGTCTGTATATGCTGCTCCTTATGCCGGGATGGCCCTTCTCCTGCTTTGTCAATATGCAAAGCTCCAAATGTGCTGCAGTCCCAGCTTTACTCTCTGGTTGCTCAAAGCATCCTAAAGGAAGAAAACACTGACGTGCTATTTGTTGGGCTGTTGATTCTGTTCTCCCCATGTACCATGATAATTATGAGAGTTTAGAGCATATCTGGTTCATTTCCATATTTTCAAAATTTAGCAGACAAGAGAAGATGAATTGTTGGTGGGATGACTAAAAACATGCACATTTCAGTTTTGTCTTCTCGGTATTGCCTCTGCCATTCTACCCAAGATTCCTTCTTTAATCCTTATCTTGTTGACATCCTAACAACCTTCAAAGCCCAGTGCAAATGCTATATTTTTGGTTAGGCTTTCCCCGACCACCCAGCCTGTTCTCTACAATCATAGCACATTTTCCTCCCTAGTCATGTGGCATGGTCATGTATTGTAGATTAACCTAAAAATAAGTGAGATGTAGAAGTTTCATCCTTATGGTTGTAGAAATTTTATGTAGTCAAATTAATGCTTCTGTTTGCTTGTAGGTAGAATATACGTAACTAATCCTGCCTTTTAAAATATCACCTTAATGTATTTTTATTATTTTATTTTATTATTTTAGAGACAGGGTCTCACTATGTTGCCCAAGCTAGACTTGAACTCCTGGGCTCAAGCAGTCTTCCTGCTTCAGCTTCTTGAGTAGCTGGGACTGTAGGCACAGGCCATAGCACTCGACTTTAATGTATTTTTAAACATAGCTCTGTGCCTTGCAGCCAGCAAAGAGTTCTTTTATTTCTTAAAGTCTTATACTTAATTTTTAAACTTGTTATATTCTTGGTAAAAAGATTGAGCCTATTAAAGGATTTGTCCTATTATAAGATAAATTGGAAATTCTGTTTCCTGACTCTGCTAGATTTAATTTAATTCAAATTGTTAAGCACAGAGAAGCCGAATAATCTTAAGAAGTCAAAAGAAAATTTGCCAAAAAGAAGAAATATATTTGATTTATGCAATTTCCTAGTAGGTGTTGGGAATCAGATTAAAATAGTGAGCAATCTATGAGAAAAGCCCAGCTGCCAATTTTGGAAATGTGAATTACAACTGAGGATAGCCAATGTCTTAGGTGTCCTTAATTATGAAGAGTTATGGATGGAAGTATTCCTGATCTTAAATTGCATAAAAGTCCTTGTTTCTCTGTACTTTTTATGATAAAGGTGGTCATTTTTTTCTAATAGGCGGCATCATATTTGATAGAGATGAGAAGAACTTGGAATTGGTTCTAGTTCTAGCTCCAGAGTTCCTTATCTATAAAGACAGAGGAAATACTACCTGTCTTGGTAAGGATCCAAAGACATGGGATCTGAGAGTTGTGCCTGGAAGCCACAGTATCTTTCACAAACACCGTAAGTAGTAAGCATTCATTCATGGGATATTTTATCTAAGTATTTTAAAACAATGTGCTTTGTTACATCAAAACAATTAAATAAGAAAAAAGGTGGAGGGGTAGATCTCTCCCAAGCACTGCTGAATTTTTCCAGGATGATTTATTTAAAACAGAACAAAACGAAACACAACAAAATAGTTTAAACTACTCTTGCTTTCTATTGGCTGGCTTCTAAATAGGTCACATGACTAGGTCTTCAAAAGTCTAACAGAACAGGCTGAAACATTTTTTAAATGCTGGCATGCCATATTTCTTTTTAGTATTCTCAATGTCAAATAATTTGCTAAGCTGGTCTTTTATCCCAGTGCTACCAGACGGATTTCTAAAACTTGTCCTTTCATCTGTTTGCATCTCCTAGCTCCCATCCCAAGACTTGTGCCATCTGTGTTTCCCTTATCAATTCCTTCCTAACCCTCCCCTCCCTTCTACCCTTCCCTCTTCACCGTACTTTCCCATCAGCCTACAGACTCAAGCTTTCAAAATTTCTAAAGAATCTTTCCTCTACTCTGCCTCTTGTACGCCTACCTTGTTCCCTCCTCTTCCCAGCCAAGTATCTGAAAAAGATAAGTCAGCTCCTGCTTTCTCCATTTCAGCTGCAGAGTCTGGCTTCTGCTTCCCCTGTTTCCTTCAACTGCTCTTGCAAAAGTGCCTGGTGTCCATTGAATGCCTGCTCAATGGTCTTTCCCTACTGCCCTACTCTACTAGGCACTGTTGACAGCCCCTCCTCCTCCTGGTCCATCTACAACTTCACTTTTCTTGAATCCAGATTATTTCTAGTTCTGGCATCCTTTCTCAGTCTTCTTTAATAGCTTGCCTTCCTCTGTCCCCCTCACCAAGTTGTTGGCATTGCTTTTGGTCCTCTTCTTGCCTCCTTTATTGGAGAACTCACCCATTCCCATAGTTTTAATTATAGTGTGTGCACCCACATGTTGATAACTCCAAATTTGGTATTTCCCATACCGAGAAGGTCATAAAGAACACTCAATTCAATAATTTTGTATTTCTAACTGTCCATTTCCTTTATCACTGTTAGTTACTTTTTACAAATATAATTCTAATTATGTCACTTGCCTGCATAAAATTCACTAGTAGCTCCTTGCCACATATGGGATAAAGGTCAAAGCCCAAAACATTGCAGGGGCATGTAAAATGCTTTCCTATTCCTACCTAAGTGTCAGTCATGGCAAATGCCAGGCTGTCCTTGAACCTCGATGTCTTGCATGACTCTAGGCCTCTACTCTCACCCTCTCCCTGATCTTGCCCTCTTTGGCTTTGATCCTTGAGTGACTCCTTATTCCTAAGGTCCAATTGAAATCTCAACTTCTCTGTGAAACTTGTTCTGATTTGCCCTTAGAGACCCTATATTATAACTGTTAATGTGTCTGTCTTCTGCCAGAACGTAGGGACCCTGAGGGTAGGGATTATTCTCAGTTATCTATGGATCTCACATCCTTAACACAATCTAGCATATGTAAATGCTCAACAAATGTGTACTAATTGATATATACGAATTGACTAAAGCAGTTAGTGATTTGGTGAAGCATAGCCCTGACTATAATTACATTATACCAAATAAGAAGATAATATCTAAAAATATTAATGCAATCCTATATTCCCAGTATATAGTCTTCATGTTTTTGAGATTGTATTAGCAATGATGCACCTATAATGTTCATATTCATCATGATTGTTCTTTTTCTAAATTTTCAGGGACTTCAGTTTTCTTCAAGCAGTTTTAGTATCAACTCCTGCCTCCTTTTCCCCACAAGTTAGCTTTTTGTTACTTTTAGCCAGGTGGATTTGCCTGTTCCCACTGAACAGTTTTGTCTATATGAGAACAGGGCCCACAACTGATACTATAACTGAATCATTTGGGAAATCAATAACTAGAAACTGTTGAGCCACTAGGAGCAGCGCTGAAGACCTGGCACATGACCTAGAGAGTATTGGGCCGTTAGTGTGGCTCTAGTTTTTCTGGCTAAACCACTCCCAAGTCATGAAAATTGTCTTGTTCTTAAGACTCTCCAGGAAGAAGATGTTGCTGCCTCTATCCAGACCATTTATGCATTGGTTAATCAACCAATCAATCAAGCTGTCTGTCTATCCTGCTGCCGTGTTCCACACAGGATGTAAGATAAGATTATTTGGTTCATAAATATATCAAGATAACAAACATTAGAAGTAATTTTTTTAAGTCAGTGAGAAAGAGTAGGGCAAATAAAATGGAGCCAGGAATTAGGCTCATTTCAAAGTGCTTATAACAGAGGTCTAAATATTTACTAGAGGCAGTATACAATATTTCTGATTTGACTCTGAGCTTTCCTGCAACTAGTATAAAGAGGGACAATCTGATAAGCTATGAAATTCATGATATCTGTAAGTATAAGCCAAGCCAATTTTCCCACATAACTATTCTTTATACTAAGACCTGAAAGATGGTGTCCATTTGCTTGGTCAATCTTCCTCCATCCCTTTATTTTGAGCCTATGTGTATCTTCGCATGTGAGATGGGTCCCCTGAATACAGCACATCAATGAGTCTTGACTCTATCCAATTTGCCTGTCTGTGTCTTTTAATTGGGGCATTTAGCCCATTTACATTGAAGGTTAATATTGTTATGTGTGAATTCGATCCTGTCATTATGACGACAGCTGGTTATTTTGCCCATTAGTTGATGCAGTTTCTTCATAGTGTCAATGCTCTTTACATTTTGGTATGTTTTTGCAGTGGCTGGTACCGGTTTTTTCCTTTCCATATTTAGTGCTTCCTTCAGGAGCTCTTGTAAGGCAGGCCTGGTGGTGACAAAATCCCTCAGCATTTGCTTGTCTGTAAAATATTTTATTTCTCTTTCACTTATGAAGCTTAGCCTGGCTGGATATGAAATTCTGGGTTGAAAATTCTTTTCTTTAAGAATGTTGAATATTGGCCCTCACTCTCTTTTCGCTTGTAGGGTTTCTGCAGAGAGATCCTCTGTTAGTCTGATGGGCTTCCCTTTGTGGGTAACCTGACCTTTCTCTCTGGCTGCCCTTAACATTTTTCCTTCATTTCAGCCTTGGTGAATCTGACGATTATGTGTTTTGGGGGTGCTCTTCTTAAGGAGTAACTTTGTGGTGTTCTCTATGTTTCCTGAATTTGAATGTTGGTCTGTCTTGCTGGGTTGGGGAAGTTCTCCTGGATAGTATCCTGAAGAGTGTTTTCCAACTTGGTTCCATTCTCCCTGTCACTTTCAGGTACACCAGTCAAACGTAGGTTTGGTCTTTTCACATAGTCCCATATTTCTTGGAAGCTTTGTTCGTTCCTTTTCATTCTTTCTTTCTCTAATCTTGTCTTCACGCTTTATTTCATTAAGTTGATCTTCAATCTCTGACATCCTTTCTTCTGCTTGATCGATTTGGCTATTGATACTTTATGCTTCACGAAGTTCTCATGCTGTGTTTTTCAGCTCCATTAGTTCATTTATATTCTTCTCTAAACTGGTTATTCCAGTTAGCAATTCCTGTAACCTTTTATCAAGGTTCTTAGATTCCTTGCATTGGATTAGAACATGCTCCTTTAGCTCAGAGGAGTTTGTTATTACCCACCTTCTGAAGCCCACTTCTGTCAATTTGTCAAACTCATTCTCCTTCCAGTTTTGTTCCCTTGCTGGCGAGGAGTTGTGATCCTTTGGAAGAGAAGAGGCATTCTGGTTTTTGGAATTTTCAGTCTTTTTGTGCTAGTTTTTCCTCATCTTTGTGGATATATCTACCTTTGGTCTTTGACGTTGGTGACCTTTGCATGGAGTTTTTGTGTGGTTGTCCTTTTTGTTGATGTTGATGCTATTGCTCTTTGTCTGTTAGTTTTCCTTTTAACAGTCAGGCCTCTCTTCTGCAGGTCTGCTGGCATTTTCTGGAAGTCCACTCTAGACCCTGTTTACCTGGGTATCACCAGTGGAGGCTGCAGAACAGAAAAGATTGCTGCCTGCTCCTTACTCTGGAAGCTTCATCTCAGAGGGCCACCCACCAGATGCCAGCCAGAGCTCTCCTGTATCAGGTGTCTGTTGACACCTGCTGGGAGGTGTCTCCCCGTCGGGAGGCATGGGGGTCAGGGACCCACTTGAGGAGGCAGTCTGTCCCTTAGCAGAGCTCAAGCGCTGTGCTGGGAGATCCGCTGCTCTCTTCAGTGTCGACAGGCAGGAACATTTAAGTCGGCTGAAGCTGCGCCCAGAGCCACCCTTTCCCCCAGGTGCTCTGTCCCAGAGAGATGGGAGTTTTATCTATAAGCCCCTGACTGGGGCTGCTGCCTTTCTTTCAGAGATGCCCTGTGCGGAGAGGAGGAATCTAGAGAGGCAGTCTGGCTACAGTGGCTTTGCGGCACTGCAGTGGGCTTTGCCCAGTCCGAACTTCCTGGTGGCTTTGTTTACACTGTGAAGGGAAAACCACCTACTTAAGCCTCAGTAATGGTGGACAACCCCTCCCCCCACCAAGCTGGAGAGTCCCAGGTGGACTTCAGACTGCTGTGCTGGCAGCAAAAATTTCAAGCCAGTGGATCTTAGCTTGCTGGGCTCCATGTGGGTGCGATCCGCTGAGCAAGACAACTTGGCTCTCTGGCTTTGGCCCTGTTTCCAGGGGAGTGAAGGGTTCTGTCTTGCTAGTGTTCCAGGTGCCACTGGGGTATGAAAAAAAAACTTCTGCAGCTAGCTCAGTGTCTGCCCAAACAGCCACCCAGTTTTGTGCTTGAAGCCCAGGGCCCTGGTGGTGTAGGCACCTGAGGGAATCTCCTGGTCTGCGGGTTGTGAAGACCATGGGAAAAGCATAGTATCTGGGACAGATAGCACCATCCCTCACAGCAGGGCCCCTCACGGCTTCCCTTGTCTAGGGGAGGGAGTTCCCTGACCCCTTGCACTTCCTGGGTGAGGCAATGTCCCACCCTACTTCTGCTCACCCTCTGTAGGCTGCACCCACTGTCTAACCAGTCCCAGTGAGATGAACGGGGTACCTCAGTTGAAGATGCAGAAATCACCTGCCTTCTGCGTTAGTCTCGCTGGGAGCTGCAGACCGGAGCTGTTCCTATTCGGACATCTTGCCTGGGAATCCTGGTTCTTAATAATAGTAAAATCTCTAATAGTGCTTGGCGAAATCAAGCCAACCTAAGGAATGCTCATTTTAACAAAGGCATATTTCAGGATATTTGTCATTTCTTCAAAATATTGAACAAAAAAACCACTATGGAATATTTTTATAGGATATTTTAATCACTTTAAAGTATGCAAGGTAAAGAGGAGTGTTGCGGATAAAAAGACAACTTTAACAAATGGACAAGAACGGAAGTTGTGTGATACATGAAATGTTTATGGGCTTAGTAATCAGATCAAGCAGTGTTCAAATCCTGCCTCTGCAGCTTACTGAGTGACCTTAGATGAGTTACTAAACTTAGAACTTCAGCTTTTGTACCTACAAGACAGAGATGAAAATCATCTATTTCAAAGAATTATTCTAAGGACCAAATGACACTGTACATAAACTGTCTTGCTGGGTATATATTATGCATTCAGTTAATTATAGTTTCCCCCATATGAAACCAGCACATCAGAGTGGCCTTCACTTATACTGCTGTACATAATTAGACAGTTAAAATAACTACCCCTTAGGTAAATATTTCTATAAAACCTTACATATGCTATAAATTTACCTAAATTCTGATCTTTTAAATAGTGAAATTCATTCTTACCTCTACTATTAATGCAAATTATCACAATTCTCGATTTGTGGAGCTTGAATTAGATCTTGCTCTAATTGCTGTCACAAGACAATTCTAGACCAAACTGCTCTGACATGCATTACAGCAAACTGTATTGTGATCATTTAAAAATGTATATCAGAACCTAGATTTAGGAAGTTATTTTAATATCCATAAGAAGCAGTCTCAATATTAACTTAGTTGTGAAATTTCCAAAGAAATATATTAAGGGAAGATCAAAGATTATGGTGCCATATTGAGTATAACAAAGCAAGCACTTAATAGAAGACAAAATTCATTTCTCTTAATTAAAGGAATTAACGAGCTGTGTCTGTGTCTATACATGTGCATATAAAGGGAAGGGGAGGAAATATGTAAATGCATGCAGGGAGCTTTCATACTACTCTACAAGCTGAGTGTGCTTTAAGCTGCTGCAAGAAAAAAAAATCTGAGCTTCTCAGATTCCTTCCTTCCCAACTTTTAAACCCATATCATTCATAAAGCATTCATTCCTCTTTTCTACTTCCAGAGTAACAGAGGTCCCTATATTTTTACTGCTCAAATAAACTTTTTCTTCTTCTCAGGCTTTGATTCTCTCTCCCTTTTGAAGCTGAACCTAAGTGAACTCTTTCCTGAGAGACTTTGCACATATGAAAATGCTCTGAATTTGGGAACAACTATTAACATGAATTTAAACATTTTTCTGCAACAAAATGATTTGTTGTAGATCATTATTTTAGATTTTAAACTTTTTTACTTTAAAAATTAGAATTGCTGAAAGTAATATACATCTTTGATACTAAATTTAGAAAATACAGGGAAAAGGGTAAGGAAAAAAAGTAACCCATATCCTACAACCAAAATATAATCAGTTAAAAGATGACTATATTTCTTTCCAGTTCTTTATATATACTTGTGTGTATGTATTCTTGCATGTAAGAGCAGACTATATATACTCTGTAACTTTATATCCACTTTTCTCTTAATATTAAATCATGGGCATTTTCTCACATTATTAAAACTTCAAAATATATACATTTTTTTTTTGAGATGGACTCTCGCTCTGTCACCAGGCTAGAGTGCAATGGCACGATCTTGGCTCACTGCAACCTCTGCCTTCCAGGTTCAAGCGATTCCTCTGCCTCAGCCTCCTGAGTAGCTGGGATTACAGGCGCACGCCACCACGCCTGGCTAATTTTTGTATTTTTAGTACAGAAGGGGTTTCACCACGTTGGTCAGGCTGGTTTCGAACTCCTGACCTCGTGATCCGTCCTCCTCGGCCTCCCAAAGGGCTGGGATTACAGGAGTGAGCCACCGTGCCCAGCCTAAAACTTCGAAATATTGTAAATGCATTATTTAAACACCCTCTCCCACTTCTGAACCTTCTGATCACCTGTTTTTTTCCACTGTCATTAATAATTCTGTCATGAACCTCATTTTACCATGCAACAGGCTTTGGCCTACAGAATGCAAGCTCACACTCAAAATATATTCTGAGGAAGAAATTATAAAGAGGAGATACTAGGGAAAGGAGTGAGACTAGGCATCCAAGCCCCCAGCCTGCCTGAGTATGAGGGAAAAAAACACATTACCATTTGACAGCTGCTCTGATGCCTGTAAAGAGTAAGTTAAAGGGTTCCAATCTCTTTCCAATGTTCAGAGGTTCACATGGCTTCAGATGATACCAAGTGGTCTGTACTTGATTCCGAAGTTTAATAACGGTAGTTCGCGTGAGCAGAGCTACAGGGAGCAAGTATGATCCCACACACAAAGCACCTCACTCAGACAGTTTTGGTTTAAGAATACAGCTGTGTACATATCCATTTATAAACATGTAAGCTAAAAGGACTAAAGACTCACTGGAAACCCAAGAAAAACAATTAATGTGTTACTATGATACATTGCAGTAAAATAGCTTTTTAAAACTTTTATCATTGTGCTTTAGATATTCAATATTCAAAACAAAGAGAGAGAAAAATAGGCAGACATTCATTTAAAAAAAGAACTAATTTATGACATCGTTGCATAAGCAAGAGCTTTCTGGGAGGGGGAGACAAAGGGACAATTAAAGAACAAGCTGGGGTGGGGATGCGTAGAAATACAGTCTTCACAATATCAAACCCAGTATGATATCTTATGATTCCTTATAATACTCCCATCTTACTTTCAAAATTCACCTTTACTAAGTGACAAGTTACTAACCTGACAAGTTTTAAGCTATTCTTATATTTGAAAGCAATCCTTGATAAAGCTATCAGAAGTCTAAAAATATTCAAGACCCATGCACTGAATTTATTTGTATATTAATTTGGCCGCTAGTGTGGCATGGCTGCTTTTTTTTCCTGACGGTATGGCTTCTGGCCATAGGAATATTTTGAAGAATTCTTTAATGCCTGAAGAAAGGGTACTTGAGATCCAACTGATTTTTTTTTACCTAATCAATCCAAATATTACAGTAATGATAATATCTTTGACAGTTAGCTATTCTCCAAGAGGAGAGCTACATTTCTCCTCTACTGACCCACGTTCCCCTCTGAAAATCAGATGAGGGCTATATCTTCTCTTCCTGAAGAAATGTGCATGCAAACCTACAAAATTCTTCAATTTCCAGAGGCCCTTGGACTCCCTGAATTCCTGTTAACAGCCTCTATACCAGAAAAAGAGGAATTTACAGAGAAATTGTAAACTGGCAGACTGAGAGTTGAAGAAAGAAAGAAAGGATGGGAAGTAGAAAACGAAGTTTCCCACTCTGGGCCAGACTTGGCCTAGACGTTTCCTCTCACTTTTCACAGCAGCTCTGTGTACTACATATTTTTTAATAGTCAAGGAAACTAAGGTTCAGAGAGGTTATGTGGCTTTCCCACAAGGTCATACTGCTGCAAAGTGGCAGAGCCAAAACACAAACCTGATCTTCTAAGTCCAATGCACACCTCACTTAGCACTTACAGAGTGAACTTACTACGGTTTCATCTTGGGACTTCTCAAGACTGAACTATTAGACTAAATGCATCTACTGTGAACTCCCTGAGAGTGGCGGGGAGCCGGTGGGGGGGTCCATGTCTCATTCCCTCTATATCTCCAGCACACAGACAGAATATAGAAGGCATTCCTTAAAAGAGGAATGAATTAATAAATGAAAACACTGGGAAAACAATCCCACTGATAGTGGCAGAAGCTATATGTAGCTGTATGTCATCACAACATAAAGGTCCTTGTCATCACTAAATATTCCTTTAGATGACCACTGGACACAGACATTAACATATTTTAAAACACAAATGGTAAAAGTCTTGTACTAGAACAGTGTTTAATCCTCTTGAAAAATGACCTATTCATAAAACACAAAGTAGCTTTCTATCAATCTAATATTATCAGAATAATTAACATCCTTTGTTAGCCAACTAGTGTATCTTACAAAAACCAACTTATGTTGAAAATGAATACATAAATTAGGACTACTTTTAAAAAATACTTAATTTTACTAATTTCCTAACTAGAACGTAAGTGCATTTTTGTTGTTTTTGTTTTTGCAATAATTGCTCTGAAGATAAAACCAAAGCACCATTTCAATGTAGGAAAGGTAATTGGTGCATTTACTGCTCGTGGCTTGTTGATGTATGACTATGTATCAAAGGTCATCCTTCTGTACTCATACATTATCAAACTTGAAAGCACAATATTTGATTCTGAACAACCTTTAAACTGCCCAAAATGTGTGTGAAAAATAGAGTTGTGCTTTGGGTTGAAAAAAAAGTGAACCCATGTTTTGGAAGCAGAAGGGTCAAGAAGCCAGTGGCAAGGTTAGATGTCAGCACCATGAATCTCAGACTGTCTTAGCTTATCAATGAGGTCTAGTACAATGATCACAAGCTAAAATTGCTGTACTAATGAAGACAAAGGTCTAAAAAATTAGTTAGTGCAGGCCTCCTGACAGAGGGCAGTACCTGGTGGACAATAATGCAGAAATAAGGATATAAATCACTCTTTAGAGATAATAAAACCTATAACACACAAATTGAGTTGTTTCCATGTCCACTGAAGGCACTGTTAAAAACAGAAGGTGTCAGCTGCCATATCTCTTCTTATTCATCTGGAACGTAGTTGCCCCAAATTCAGCTTCTTTATTAGAAAGCAAGGCATCTGTTTCCCATTCTCTTCTTCCAACTCCAGATACCCAGCACTACTTTGCCAACACACAATTTAGTAGTCTTGTGCCATCCCGACCTGAAAGAATTGTTGAACATTCACTCTGGCTTCAAACTTTTGCTTACAATTGTTTGCTAGGTAGATAAATTGGTCTTATCAGAATGTACTAAAACATGAACAGCTGTGGTTTTCTCCTTTGATGGTTCAGGTGCACGGAGAAACAGTGGAAAGGAAAAAATCCCCTCCTTTTTCTATAGTGATTGTGGTTATTCTGAAATAAATAAAACATAATTTAATTTCATCAAGCCCAACTACACAGGAGATTGCCTTATTGAAGAAAAGATCATACAAACATACAAAAAGAATCTGGTCTTCAAAAAAGAAAACACTGTGCTGAAAAGGACCAGGAAGAACCCATAACATCTACCCAAAACATGTCTCAAGCATATCAATTTTCTTTCAGTCTGTACTTTATTTATTTTATACAATTCACAGCATCCCATTCTGAAAATTCATGTATTCTTTGGCTATGTGGATATTCTTAATTGAGAATACAAGTCCGTTCCAAATATATTTTTTTTGTTGTTGCTAAAAAAGATATTTTTAAAAAGCAAATCACTGTAATTTAATAAAACAAGAGCCAACTCATGGCAGCTATGCAAAGCCTTTAGAATTCTTGCTAAAGACAGTAAGGCACAAGTAGCCAGTTTCATTTTGGACGCAGGGTGGGGAACATCCCACACTGGGGCCTGTCATGGGGTGGGGGGAGGGGGAGGGATAGCATTAGGAGATATACCTAATGCAAATGACAAGTTAACAGGTGCAGCACACCAGCATGGCACGTGTATACATATGTAACAAACCTGCACATTGTGCACATGTACCCTAGAACTTAAAGTATAATTTAAAAAAAGAGAAAAGACAATGAGGCTGGGTGTGGTGGCTCATGCCTGTAATCCCAACACTTTGGGAGGCCGAGGTGGGAGGATCATCTGAGGTCAGCAGTTCAAGACAAGCCTGACCAACATGGTAAAGCCCCGTCTCTACTAAAAATACAAAAATTGGCTGGGCATGGTGGCATGCACCTGTAGTCCCAGCTACTCAAGAGGCTGAGGCAGGAGAATCGCTTGAACCCAGGAGGCGGAGGTTGCAGTGAACCGAGATCACACCATTGTATTCCAGCCTGGGCAACAAGAGCCAAACTCCATCTCTAAAGGAAAAAAAAAAAGACAATGAATAACTTGGTTAGCTTTAATTCATAAATTATACCACAACTAGAGCAAGTTTCAATTACACTTGCCATGTACAGTAACACATTTCCTTTTAATGCTACTTATTTATTCATTTTTGAGATGGAGTCTCGTTCTGTCACCCAGGCCAGAGTGCAGTGGCACAATCTTGGCTCACTGCAACCTCTGCCTCTGGAATTCAAGCAATTCTTCTGCCTCAGCCTCCCGAGGAGCTGGGACTACAGGCGCACACAGCCACACCTGGCTAACTTTTTGTATTTTAGGAAAGTCAGGGTTTCACCATGTTGTCCAGGCTGGTCTCGAACTCCTGAGCTTAGGCAATCCACCTGCCTCGGCCTCCCAAAATGCTAGGATTAGAGGCATGAGCCACCGCGCCCGGCCTATTTTACTTTTTTTGAGACAGAGCCTCGCTCTGTCGCCTGGGCTGGAGTGCAGTGTTGCAATCTCGGCTCACTGCAACCTCTGCCTCCAGGGTTCAAGCAGTTCTCCTCTCAGCCTGTGGAGTAGCTGGGATTATAGGGTTCCCCACCCTAATTTTTCTATTTTTAGTAGAGACGGGGTTTCACCATGTTGGCCAGCCTAGTCTCGAACTCCTGACCTCAGGTGATGCGCCCACTTCAGTTTCCCAAAGTCCTGGGATTATGGGTGTGAGCCACCGCACCCAGCCCCTTTTAATACTTTTTAGATGCATGTATCTGACTTTAATGTCTGAATTCCTATGGTCTATATACTGAAAGAGAAAATATTCTTACATTATTTTGCATGTTGTATGTATGTACATGTGAGTATGTCCAGGCTCCACTAGATACAGATGTCAAAAAAGCAGCAACTTTATCCAGACCATTTCTAACTTAATGCCAGTTATAACACTAAATGAGTCAGAAATCAGATAATGAATAAAAATCAACATAAAAACAAAAAATATTTTTAAATACCTCATTCCATAGATATTTATGGGAGCAGGGAGTGAGGGGTATTGGGATCTTCAACAATGGGAACTCATTAAACAAACACAAAATATTTTATGTACAAGATAGAAACCTTATCCAAATCATGGATTCATGTGAATGAGGGATGAGCTCCTGTACTGTAATCCCCTGAACACGTGTGTTGTGAGGTCATCTCCAGTTCAATTCATTCATGATGAGAGCTTTTCCTATGTCAGGCATTGAGAGTACAAAACACATGAATCCCCCCATCCTCAGTGTGCTGTTTCCATATTCTTATGTCTTGAGCTAGTCCTTCTCACTTTCTAGCTCCAAATTCCTGGATTTGTATGAGTTTCAAGTGAAGCAGCACACCAACCATTGACGCTGAGAAAGTCAGATCTATCAGTTATATGAATCCACTCAACATACCTGTAGCAGGCACAGGTTTTGTTATTTCCTGTTATTTTGTTTGAGGAGAGCAAAAGTGAGAACGTAAAAATTAAGGAACATGGCCTACCTTCAGTGTTAGGTCAAATGAGGGAGGTAGACAGAACAAATAACAAGAGGTCAGGAGACTACAAGTTACATAGAGTGTATAAAGTGCAATCAACAAAAAAGCAAGTAACTGCTTAGAAAAGTTGAGGATGATGTTACTCAGAAGATTACAGAATGCTGGGTCTTGAAGAAATGAGAGTTTAAAAAGAATAGATCATATGAGAGTGCATGGCATTTCTCAGATGTATGAAATACTTATCTATGGCCGGAGTATAAAGGAGAGTACTGGGAAATAGGCTGAAAAGGTGATTTTTGATTCTGAAGGGCTTCCTTGCAAGTTGCCTAAGGAGTTTCAATATACAAATGAGTCGTATAATATTTTTAAAGATGTGTGTTTTAGAAAGCTCCAACAGCAATGTGGACAATGGATCAAAAAAAGACAGAGCAACCAATTGGAGTTTGCCTAAATTGTGAAGAACAAGTTATCTGGCCCTTTCCCTACTCAATAGTTGAAACAATTTAAGATTTGCAAAATTCCCCACTACAAAATCTGCACTAAGAGTATTCCCGTTCTGTGTGGTCTGTTTGTGCATACTACCTATTCAACAGATATTGTCTTCCATGTGTTGAACACTGGGAATAAAATGATGAGCAACAACAGATATGGTCCTGCCTTCAAGGAGTTCATAGTTTGATATGGGAGATAACATTAGAAGGAATTTCAAGGAAGGGTGTTGAATAGAGTGTCTGGCAAGTCTTAGGTTAAGACTGCCCTGAAGAAGTAACAATTATCACAAAAATATGAGGAACCAAAAAGAGCATTAATCTATTTTTTACATCTACCAAAGGAGAGGATTCATAGGTAGTAAAAAGAGCATGTACTTAAAGATCCTAGGTTCAGATTCCATTTGCAATGCCCATAAACTAAATAGTCTTGGGGAATGAATTTAATCTGTTTGATAGGATTCTATCTCCTCAAACGGTTGTTGTGAGAACGTGTGAAAGTACTTAGCATACAGTGCCTGACCAAGAGAAGATAGTCAAACAATGTACATTTAATTTCCCACTTTCTTCACCCTTCAAAATATTTATTTTCATGGAAATAAATGATTTTTCCCAGTTGTCCTAAATCAAGTGCCAGGGATCTGGTAAAAGTCTTTGGCAGCTGAAAATCTGGCCTATTCTCACAGAATCCTGGACTAAAAACTTAAAAGTCTAATTTACGAGGGAGACTTTTGAGAACATTTTTTAATCCTTCCAGAGTACTTCCAACTTCCATTAATTCTGCTGCCAAACAAAAAGGAAGGTATACTTAAAAAAATAGAGAAAATGCATAAAGCAGAAAATCTAGGTTTTAAAAAGCATCAAATAATATAGAACTATATAACTGATGGTGTTTCCTTCTCCTAAAGTCCATTAATATTACGAATTAAACCAGGTATGATAGAAGCTCTGGAGGACCAAGAATGGAAAATTAAGTGGAATCTAAGTTTCACACACAGGCAAACTGATAAAGGGCAATTGGGGCAAGATACCTACTACCCAATGAATTTAGTAATTTTTAGTCATTTAAAATAGCATTAAAGCAGAAAATGTAGATTAGTTTCTGAGGAGGAAAGAAATTAGGATGAGACAAATAATATATGGAGTGATACAATTTAATAAGGTTTTCATTCTGTACTCATTTTAATTTTTATTCTTGTTTGTATTCTAACAAATGTACTTCTCTATATTTATATATTCATCTGTCTACATTCAGAGCCTGAATATATTTACTTATTGACCAGCAGAATGAGTACACTTAAAACTTTAATAATTTTGAAACAAGTCAAATTACATAACTGTAACATACAGCAGATCACCAATTCACAACCATCTCTACCTTGGTTCATCTTTACATAAGTACTTGAATTCCCTTTAATGTCTCTTTAGGAGTTCATAAACTATATCTAGATCTCTGCTATAATTTTCACAATTAATTAAAGTTATACCAGATAGTAACTTAATACAGTATCTTCTCCCAATTTTCTAGAGTAGCTAATCTCCATGACCATTTCAAAATAGCTATTCATAATTCACAAATTATCTTTATTCTTTGGCCCTTCAACTAACTGATTTGTACACAGATAATAAATCCAACAGGTAATACTGTAAAGTAATATTGTAAGAAGAAAGTTTTAAGACGATTAAGTAGTTGCTGTCCACTGGAAATAAAAGTATACTTATAAGGTCTTATTTTTTAAATAAAACTTTAACTTTATATAACCTTAAGGAACCTTAAACGCTGACACCAACATTGAGGCAGTGTAAAATTCATGGTTCAATACAAATCATCCTGCATTAACAGTTGAGATCTAAGTTCTGGCTTGGCTCTGGTGCCTGCTATCCCTATGACCCTGGGTCTTAGCCTATTTGTGTTGTTAAGGAATACCTAAAGCTGGGTCACCTATTGAAAAAAAAAAAAAAAAAACAAAGAAGTTTATTTGGCTTATAGTTCTGCAGACTGTACTAGAAGCATGGTGCCAGCCTCTGCTTGGCTTCTGGTGAGAGCCTCAGACCACTCATGGCAGAAAGCAAAGCGGGGCTGATCTCTGTGTGCAGAGATCACACAGCAAGAGAGGAAGCAAAGAAGAAAGGGAGGGAGGATACCAGGCTCTTTTAAACAATCAGCTTCCGGGGGGGAAAAAGGGAGCAAGAACTCATTACTGCAAGGACAACACCAAGACATTCATGAGGGATCCACTCCATGCTCAAACACCTCCAGCAACGGGGATCAAATTACAACGTGAGATTTACAGGGGTCAAACAAACCACATATAGCACCATTTCTAAGTCATTTAGGATTTTCAGAAACTCAGCATACTATATTTAATGAAAATCATCATATAATCAGAATATCTCTCCCCTGACACACACACATCCACACCCAAAGCTATACCTCTCCTGATACAATTATGTTCTCCATAACAATAGACTGTGTGTCTAATGCATAAAATGAGTTTGTATGAGAAATAGCAACTTCAAGAATAAAAAGCCTAGCTTAACAAGAAGTAGCAAAATTTCCAAACTTGGGTTCTAAGTGGAATGATTCCAATTCAATTAAACAGCTATTTTTATTTAGTGCCCCCAATGTCTATGTGAGTGGGAGCGTATCTCAGGCAGAGAGGAAAAGCTCAAGAAGGCTGGGAGATGAGAAAAGACTTTGTATATGCAAAGCACAGAAAACACTAGTATTGTTACTTTTAAAATGTGTGCGTGGCAGGGGCAGGTGGCAGTGGCTGTAGTTGTGGTGCAGATGCCAGCCATAACTAGGAGCAAAATTACACATGCCTTTGCAGGCCTTATTAGTAAATTTGGACCTCATCCCAAGAACACTCAAGAGTCACTAAAGGGTCTAAGCAATGGTGTGGCAGATTCATTTTCCTTTTTTTTTTTTTTTTTTTTTTGAGATGGAGTTTCACTCGTTGCCCAGGCTGGAGTACAATGGTGCGATCTCTGCTCACTGCAACCTCCGCCTCCTGGGTTCAAGCAATTCTCCTGCCTCAGCCTCCTGAGTAGCTAGGATTACAGGCATGCACCACCACGCCTGGCTACTTTTGTATTTTAAGTAGAGACGGTGTTTCTCCACGTTGGTCAGGCTGATCTCAAACTCCTGACCTCAGGTGATACGCTCGCCTCGGCCTCCCAACGTGCTGGGATTACAGGCGTGAGCCACCGCGCCCGGCCCCTCATTTTCCGTTTTTTAAAAACTCAGGCTGTAGCACACAGAATAGATAGCAAGTGCACAAGGCTGGAAACAAAGAAACCAGTTAAGAGACAGCTTTAGTAATCTGAAATGATGGAGGCCAAAATTAGAAGGCAGTACAACAGAAATTAAGAGTAAATCCTCTGAAGTAATTTGCCTACATTCAAATCCCTGATTTTCCACTTACCAGGTATACAACTTTAAGCAAAGTTGCTTCTTGCTATGGTTTGAATGCTACAAAAAGCATGTGTTGAAAACTTATGCTAACTGTTGCATTGGAAGCTGGAGCCTAATGGAGATGTTTAGGTCATGAAGGTGAAGCCCTCATGAATGGATTAATGCTCATCATAAAAGAGCTTGAGGTTGCAACTTCCATCTCTTGCTCACTCTTGCCCTTTCTTACCCCTCTGCCTTCTGGCATGGGATGACAAAGCACAAAGGCCCTCACCAGATGCTAGCATCATGCCTTTGGATTTCCCAGCTTCCAGAACTGTGAGCCAAATAAATTTTTGTTCATCACGTTACCCAGTCTGTGGTATTCTGTTATAGCAGCCCAAATGGACTTAAATACATACTCTCTCTGCAACTCAGCTTTCTCTTCTAACAGTCCAAAGATAAAAATCTTCACAGGATTCTTGCCTAAGTACAAATAAAATAATATATATATAGCAGTTAGCATCTTGCCTGGCACAGAATAAGAATGCAAATGTTTACCATCATTATTAAAGCAATGTAAATAGAGAAATGAGAATATAACTAGAAGATGTTTAGGAGACAAAAATTGACAGTTTGAATAAAGGGAAAAGAGATGATTTTACAGCTTCTGGCTTAGACAGTAATTCTATTTGATTAGATGAGAAACAAACGGTTTGAGTGTTCTGAAGGTTTGAAGCAAAGTATAGTGTTCATTCTTGAATATATGGATTGTGAGAGACAGGCCAGTAGGCAGGCATATAGCTCTAAAGTAAAGGAAACAGATCAAAGCTGGAGATCTGAGATTCAGAGAGACAGATGGTAAGTCCTTTGGTGTTGAGAAGAACCCCTAGAGAAAGAATATGCAGAATGAAGAAATGATGACACTAGGTAGAACTTAAGGAACACCAACACTTACAGGATGTTGAGAGCAAGAGGCCAGAAAAATAAGAGAATAATAGTGTGATATGTGAAAAGCCAAAAGAAAAAAAGTGTCTCAAAGAGAGAATATTCAACAATGTCAATACTGCCAAGCAGTGAAACAAGAACTGAGAGTTTTCACTGGATTTGGCAACAAAGTATTTATTCACACAATATGCATCAAGCATTGTGCTAGACCCTTGAGATACAGACATGAATAAGAAAAATAAAACCCTTTCACAAATGGACATTATGTTGTGAAGACAGTAAACTAGCAAACAAATCAAATACATATTGTGATAAGGATGGTGAGCCAGAGAGTGACATGATAGAGAGTAAAAGGCAGAGGCCAGCTTTAGATGAAAGGCAGAGGCCAGCTTTAGATGGGGAGTTTGGGAAGGCATCTCTCTGAGGAGGAAAATTTAAGCTGAAATCTGAGGCAGGAAAGGGTATGGTCAGAGAACTGAAAGGAGTTCCATATGGCTACAGCACAATGATGGTGGGAAGATGGAGAGACAGAAGCTAGACCATGTTTGTAGATCATGCTCAGGACATAGAAGAATTTAGATGATGACCCACTGAACAACTGTAAGCAAGGAAGCTAAGATCACTGTAGCTAATGGTACTTAATAGCTTGGCTTTTCTCATTTATACTAGTGTTAATAATCAGAAATAGGACATTTTACTAATGTTTCAACCATTAACTGTTTATTATAATAATAATGAAAATAAGCTTTTGTATCTAAAAAGATACTATATGGTTACAAACATGTTACCTATTGCATTAATTTTACTAATCCCCTTTTAACCTTCCTCCATATTTCTTTCAAAGATATTTGTCATACTATCTGAGTCTATCAAATTTCTCTGAGGTACTTACTCATTTTCAAGCAATGTATATCAGAATTTGAATGTTTTATAACAACATGACTAAGCAAGATGTTACTAAAATCCATATGGGTCAGTAACATACAAAAAACCTGATGAAATTATTTTTTAAAAGATTATATTCTATAGTTTCAGTTTCCCATTTCCTTAATCTATGTATTTATATACATACATACAATAAAGAAAAGTTGATGCAAAAAACATTGGCTTGAATCTGAGAAGTTGAATTACATGTTCATATTATTTTTTAATTTCCTCATCTGCAAGAGGAAAAACTTATGGTCCTTGCATATTTTAAAGACGTTAATAAGAACAAATGCCATCATTATCAGGTAGTGTGCTAGGCACATTACATTATTTTTAATTATCCTAATACCCTTCAAAAATAAACATAATTCTTCCCATTTTACAGATGAAAAAATAATCTCAGTGAGTTTAGGTGACTTGCCCAAGACTACAGACCTGAAATTTAAGCCCAATACTGTAGGCTCAAAAACTCTGGTTACTATACCGGATGTCTCAGACTGTTAACAGATTGAGTTCCAAAAAAAAAAAACTTCACATATGAGATATTAAATCATAAAAATAGATTTTTAAATGATAAAAATGGTTTGTTCAGTTTTTAATAAACTGTGTGCAACTTAGAAACATTAGCCAAACACACCACTCTTATACAGGTATATTTTTCCCTTCAGCATAATAATTTGATTTCCATTTTTTTAAATATTGGAGAAGAGAGATAAAAGGAGGCCATAACAGATAAGCACACTGTATTAAAGGTCCAAGAATTAGCACTGAGACACATTTTTTCCAGTTAATCCTTAATACAAATATTAAATCCAATTAACTACCAGCAACCCACTACCTAGTCTCACAAAATTTGTTTCTCAAAGTTAAAAATTACAAATGGCTGGCCTACGATGTTCCTGTATCAGAAAAACCTAACTTCTGATTAAAACCTCTAAATGTCACTATTTCTCTTAACTAGAAAGGAAACAAGTCTGAATAAAAGTACCACAATTTGCTCTAAGCAGAATCTACAGATTTATTGTATTGTGAGCTATTCCTCCTAAGATTTTTCAGATAGCCAAGTCACCCACCAAGATACTGTTTGAAGAAGACTAGATATTTAGCAAAATGAAACTGATGCCAGATTATTTTTATTTTCCTTAATAAAATACAAACAAGAGCACAAAATTCACTTATATATCATCATTTTATATCTATAAATAATGCTCAGAATTCAAGTAGGGTCAAGTGCAGAAATATTTCCTATATGCTAGTGTGTAAATATAAACTAATTATATACATCATGTGCCTTTGGCCCAGTTGTAAAATAAAGGACATCAAAAAGAAACACTGCACTTGACTGTTTCATTGCATTCTCACTGAGAATTCGTACCAGTGCCTATGTAGTTACAGCTCTACTTAACTGTTCCATTGCATTGTTATTGAGAATTCGTACCAGTGCCTATGTGGTAACAATAACAACTTTCATATCGCTTAATGTAAACACCTAAATAGACATTTCCCCCAGTTGTAAATATCTCAGGAGCTAAAATTCTATCAATTTTTAATAATGAAGTAGTCAAAATCTTAACCAAGTTTCATTCCTTAAAACAAACACAATTAGAGAACTTACTCTTAACCAAAGTTCTTCCTATGTCAAAATGGATATTTACAGGTTATACATACAGAAAACAAGAAAGCAATCACGTTTGTTTACTTTTAGAATGGACAAAATATAAAAGCTGTCTCAATAGTGTGGGTATTTGTACATTCAAAAGGATCTTACTTCACTGATATAACTTGCTTTTAATTTTAATACCCAGTATATATAACTTTGAGATGTTCAAATAGCTAGGCAATCTGAATTCAAATGATACGCAAGCATACCCTTAGAGGGGCAAAAAAAGAAAGTGCCACCGAAAAAGCAATAACTGACATCAACAAGACTATAAATATCCAGTTGAAGGCACATGGAAGCATTTATTACTCTGCCGTCAAAGATTCTCCACTTAGTTCAGGATCAGGAATAGAATCAGCTCCGGGAACTGTGGAGTTGGTTTCAATCACTGAGGCTTCCTCATTCTCAGTCTCTTGTTTCTCCTCTGGTTCCTCTGAGTCAGATGCTTTTTCAATCACTTGGTTTGTCTGTTCTGTAGCTGGTATTTTGTCATCTGTCTGCTCTGTATTATTATCAAGAACATCTTGTTCTAAAGATTCTGAAAAGATAAAGATTCAAAACTTTAGGAATACCCGAATGTTAAAACTGCTAAATAAGGCAAGCAAAAGATAAACACACACACACACACACACACACACACACAGAAACCATACAATTGTCTAACATTATCCTTAAAATCTTTCAAAATAAGTACATAACTCTCTTTACAGTTAGCATGATAGAAGAAAAAAAAGTAATTCAGAGGAAATAAACCCATAAATATACTTTTTCTAATGTCCCATATTTTCATACAAAATAAGTTACTAAAGACACATCTGAAAGTTGAAAGTCCAAAAATCATAGTCCCAACAGAATTATGTGCTGTAATACAATAGTCCAGCAAACAATGCAAATGTATTAATGTCCAGATTACATTTCCTGAAGAAACTGTTTCCCTTGTGTCCAGGCAACCCTGTGAGCAATATGTAAATGTGTACTTTGTGGGTGGGTGGGTGTGTGTGGGTGTGGGTGGATGGTGCTTTCCTACACTGATATACATCTCTATTATCCAAAAACCGGGAAGTCAGGTTTCTGTCTTTTCCAAAGGCATGACTAGTCTCTCCTCATCCCTCTGCAGGACAAGTCCTCTGTATTTAACCTCTGGGTCAGAATGTGCTACATACCTAGCATGTTAGGGAGAGAAAGAGAAGGGTCTTTTAATCCCATCTGCATAGCAGAAGTTAAGGGTACTAGTCTCTACATGAAAATTTACTCCTTTTAAACTCTCTTTTTAAGTATTATTGAATTCAAATCCCTTAATAATAATATAACAATTGTATTGAATAAACTGCCTTTAATTCTTTAAAGTTTAAAGAACAGGATGGAGGAGGGAATGACTGGAGCAGACAACCTTTGGGCCACCCAATTTCTACATTAAAGATAAAAATCTAGCTTTAAGGTATTTCTTTGTTTATGTAAAAAACAGCAATTAATATTTTTGCTAGTAGAAATATGGCCAAACCATATCAATTAAGAAAAAAAGCAGATTTTTCTACTCTCACAGATGATTCCTTACAATATACTACAAATGTTACTGATTCAAAAACTCTGGAGGGAAGGCCAGCCTTAGTAAAAAGTTCTAATTAAGTTCCTTGTATAACAAAGGTCAGTTTTGCTAAATAAATAAAATCGTTTTGCAAAGAAATTATGTGTTATATGCACATGTGTTAATATGGAAGTCTTGGAAATCCATGGTTTTACCATACCAGTTTTAATAAATACAAATTATCTATAGCTCACATACTCTATGCCAAGACTTTAAAAATATTTAAAAAGAATTATTTCTTTAAAGAGATACCTTGGACTCTGGCTTATATAATTAGTTATAACCACCTTCCTCCTTTTGATATGTAGAATAAAGGCCCAAATTCTACAGTTTTACTATATGAAAACTTCCTATGCTCACAAAAAGTAGTAAGGAATGTCCATAAATTAATTTGTGCTAAATTTCATTTTTTTAAATCCTATCTGTATCTTAATATGGAACTTAAAATGGCATTGCTACACACTTGGAATTTTATAAAAATCCAAGTTAGAAAACAGTAAGTCACTTGAATTTTGTTATTTCAATGTTCCAGAGCAGAAAGGAAAAGCAGAAGGGGCAAATGAAACTACAGGCATGTACAAATCATTTCTGCTACAAGGGCAAACAAGTTATCCGTGGAAAACTTCAGGAGTCACCAATCATTTGTAATTCTACCCTCACAGAATGTATCCAAGACAGAATGTCAAGCGTCATGGTTTTCCACAACTCTTGGGCCATAAAGCAGTATTTACTTGGCAAGAACTTCACAATTTCTTATAGTTTAGTAAGCCTTCTGAAACAAACCAATAAAGCCACAAGAAATGAAAAAACAAAAAGCTAAGAATCCAGGATGTAACTCACCAATAAACATGTTTAAGTGAAAACAGGCCCACATAGTTTGTCATATTCTGTCTGACAGACTGCCTCAATACTGTACTGAAATAGGAGAGGTATCAAAATTCAAGGCTTGTCATATTAAAGTTTTGTGATGTTACTATTTTCAAAAATAGACTTTACTAGGCAAAGCCAATTTAATGTACAAATTCTGGGGCCACACAGAAGTGGTTAATACAAGGAGGAGAACTACAATACTGAAATTTTTAAATGTCTGCAATACAAGAATTCATAGAAATACCATGTGCTATCATAATCAGAAAACAAGATACACGAAGTCTTCCAGTCACTATTGTATTTCAGAGAATATGTGGAAGACTACAAAATTGGTGAAATGGGTGGAAATTGAAAATAATCAAAGAGCCTATTAATGATTAAGTTTCTTCCCCTGGGTTAATCTGCAGAAAAGCAATTTTTTTAATGGCAGTAACACTACAAAAAATTGGTATGTGACATGACATCTACAATGTAGACATCAAGTAGTCTAAATAAGATAGGTATTGATGTTTGGATGCCAATGCCATTTTGTAAGAAGTCATCAAACAAGATCTAAATAATTAAGTGTAAATGATTAACAGAGAATTACATATAAGTTTAATAACCACAGAGCTTTGTAAGATTATTTAATGTGTTACAAACATACTTTTTTCATTTTTATGGAAGCGCATCATTTGCCCATTCTAACAAAAACAGCAAATTTCTTCCATGAAGCTGTAGTTTAAAAAAGCTTGGTGGAATAAAATATATTTCACAAGATGTTAATATTTGGGCATAAAATACTGTAAGAGAAACCAGGCTTTGTGTTCACACTAATTAAACAACCCTACTCTTCCCTTTATGGCCTAGTTTAAGACTAAGATATGAAACAATTACCTGAATGACCTAATTCCATCTGTAAGAAAAATCTTTAAATCAACTCTGGCATCTATAATGTCAAGAAAACAATATACCACAATGTCATAAAACAAAAAATGATCCATGCAATTTCTTTCCCCACTCCTGCCATCACCCTACCCCAACCTCAATATTCTTATTATTGAGATATTATTATTATTTTTTACCAAATAGTAACAATTGGCTTCCAGTTGTTTGGGCAAAGTCTCAACTCAGCTAGAAAACTGAAACTCATAAAACAGTGTAATTATATAAGGAATATCATTGCCCCACCTATAAACTACACACATGCAAAAACATGTAAAGAACATCATGTTTAGGTTTTTACTCTAGTTCTTGAAAAAATAATTTCTTAAGAAAATTAAATAATAGTCTAGCAAAACAACTTCATATATTTTTGCCTTGCTAACACATCAGTGCCCACTATATATGTAAGCTACAAACTTACCCAAAGGAACTGTTTAATTAAAATTGACAACATGTCTTCAACTCATAAGTTTTAAACAAGGCACTTTTTACAAGATTTTCCTGCCTTAAGGAAAATGGTTAACTTATATTTAAGAAACAAAGGTACAAATTTCACCCCAACTCAACCCAATAACTCAGTAAATAAAATTCAATCAAATTATAACCACTCATAATAGCTAGTATTCATCAACACACAGAATACCATTTAATTATTTACCATTTCTGAGCAAATTAATTAGACAAGTTAAGGATTGTTTTTTTTTTTTTTTGAGACAGAGTCTCACTCTGTCGCCCAGGCTGGAGTGCAGTGGTGCAATCTCAGCTCACTGCAACCTCCGCCTCCCGGATTCAGGCAATTTTCCTGCCTCAGCCTCCCATGTAGCTGGGACTACAGGCTCATGCCACCACGCCTGGATCATTTTTGTATTTTTCAGTAGAGACGAGGTCTCACAATATTGGCCAGGCTGGTCTCGAACTGACCTTGTGATCTGCCCGCCTTGGCCTCCCAAAGTGCTGGGATTACAGGTGTGAGCCACCATGCCTGGCCAAGGGTTTAATTATTAAGCAATGATCTAAAACTAAACTATTAAGTGAAAGTGTTTTAGAAAAGGGAGTGAGAAGGCCAAAAGATCTCTATGTCTAAAACAAACATGCAAAAACGTACTACATATCTTGAGAAGGCTGCACATAAGTAAATATAAACAAAGGTATAAAAAGATTATTTAATGGATCTGGTAAATACATGGAATTCAACAAAATTTACATTATCAAATAGTTTAATTTCCTGGAGCATAACAAAAATACTAAACTTAGAATTTTCCCATGCTCAGCACAACCTAATGGTAACAGTATTTTGCATAAAAGAAAGAGGACTAAAATCATATTATCAAGTTAAATTTTACCTTATATAAATTTCACTTGCTATTTTTGATAGCATTGATTAGATGCCATGAGTTTTATTATTAGGAAGTTATTTCCAATTGGACAAAAACTATACTCTACTAAAATAATTGCGTGAGACCTAGACAAGTACAACTGGGCAATACAAACACAATATTAACAGTAACATTTTTTAAACATGGTAGCCAAAAAATCACTGCATCAGAACACCAACAATGTAGAAACCTAGTACTCTAATGATTATCACATACCATAAAAAGAATGCTTTTTTAAAAAAAGGTAAAACTGATAAAACTGATAAACCGCTTTAATGTAACTTAGCAGAGATTCAAGTACTAGGGTACTATCTATTTAACCATAAAAGAAACTGAGGAACCTAAAAGCAGTTCATTTCTTGCCGTATTTAGTATGCCCTCAAATAAAAAGACAATCTATATCCATAATTTGTTGTATTTCTCTAATAATCTATTACCAAAGCATCTGGATGTAAAATTCCAGAAAAAAAATATTCTAGGTATTCAGGTGAGAAATTAATGAGAGAAATTTCTTCTAGGTCTCCTCCTTTGATGAAAACTTTCCAAGATTCTGTATGTTTTTCTAAAGAGCAGTCCAGAAAAACAGCTTTGTGCCCCATCCTAAATGCGAAATCTTCCAAAATCAGAATCCAGGCAAAACTTAACTTCAAAATCCTTACATCACAGATTGAAAAAAATATTTCTTCTATTAATTCTTGATTGTTCATAAAAATGTTTACTGATATTTGTTTAAAGAAAAGTTTGGATGGAAGAAAGTTATCTTTTGGTTCCATCTGTAACTTCAATAACTTCATCTCTACAGTTTCTGCTGCTAAGAAGGAGCCACTGCAATACTTTTAATAATGTAAGAATTAAAGCAGGAAAGTTTTTTTTTCAGACCTCAAGTATCTACATCATTTAGAAATCAGAAATCCAAAACATTGGCTGTTAGCAAAGAGTAGATGATTGAGATGATATGGTCTTCATTAATAGTTCAATATACTCATAAGCCACCGGTGTTCAAAACAAATGCAGCTTCATCTATTCATCAGACATACTTCCAGTTGTTTACTAAAGGAAGCCAGCTTGGAATTGATAACTGTGTGTCACAGTGTTGAGTTAGTAAGTCCTGAAAAAAGTTTCAATGTTCTGGAAAGCCAAAGAAAAAGATGCTCATGGCCACTTTGATGAATCCAAAGAGAAGTATGAAAGTTATTATTCTAGAAACTATCTTAACCAAATGGAATTGTTGCTTCAGTTTTTAGCATTATGGAGTTATCAAACCCTGCCTCCAGTTTTGTCTTCATGTAATAACATTACCTTATTGGGGATGGGTTTGAGCCAGTAAGACTTCTTTCCAGGAATTTCAGACAGAAAATGAGACATCTGGGGTATTGCTCCTCCTAGATTAGATGAGAAGGATAGGTATAGCTGGGTGTTGTTTGCTAACTATCTATGTTGACCTTAGCAGAAGACAGAAAGTATGGGACTCCTTATCAAGATTTTCACTGTGTTGACTGTTTTTTCTTATCTTGTCTTTTTTTTTTTTTTCTGTCCCAACTATTAGCTTACAGATATTCACTTTAGCTTCTATAAGCAGGGCTAGTCATGGAAAAGACTTCGGTTTTTCCTCTAGGCATCTTCAGTATGAAATCCTTTAATTTTCAGTTCCACGAGGCTGCAATGGCAAGGCAGATGCAGTGCCTTGCAATGGCAAGGCAGATACAGTTTGCATGTGACAGCATGCAGCTCAGAGCACGACTTAAGCAAAAGAAAAAAATTGATATTTTGTTTGAAGTTGATGCTGCAGACTTGGAGAAGATGAATGCATTGATTCAGCGTTGGAAGAATACAGGCCTCTGTCATAGCTATCTGTATTCAAATTCACTTTGATATTTGTTAGTAAGCCAAAAGCCAAACCCAATTCAACACACACATTTTAGGTTCACTCTTCAAAGTTAAAAAAAATATCGATACTCAAATCCCATACTAAATTTCTGAAATCTGAAAATTCACTGCTTCATATAATATTCTCAATTAAAGCAATTTTTTACAGTACTCAATGTTTTTATGAAGAAAATATCAAATACATGTAAACGATAATTCCTAGAAATTAAAATAATTAATCCTGACTGGTAAATAAATTACGTGAACTAAACTTCGAATATGCATTTTTTTCCATATCACACATACCAACAAAACATTATGGCCTGCTTCATAATTTTGGCAATCTTCATAATTCAGAACTGATTAACAAAGAGCTCCTGACCAAATATTAATACTGTAGCAAGAAAGAGCTGGCAATAGTCTAATCTTCCACCTCATCTTTTCCATTTTTTCATGAAACTTCCTCAAGAATTCCTAAAACAGAATTGTAAGATGAATTCTAAAACCCAATAAATTCTGATAAATTGTTTCTCTAAAATAAGGTTGATTTTTACATCAAAGGCAATGTTAATCTTCTGAACCTTTAGAAAATTGTTTGTTTTAATGAAATACCAGTCCTATTGATACAGTAATCCAAAAAAACGCAAAGATAACTTTATAATTCCAAAGATTCCTGCTTTCTGGTAATTTCCACCAATTCATGTGGTAGATACAAACTTATTTTATCAATGTTAATCACAAATCTTGTATTTTATCCTTTCAATAGTTGTTTCATAATTCCAATAATCTTTCACTCAGATAAACTGAAAAAATTAACCCATGAAAATATTACTAATCAAATCTCCCAACAGTTTTTAGAAAAGGTCACTCCATAAACAGTATTTAACTAGCTGATGCTAGATGTTGCTTATCACAATACAACCTGCATGTTAAAAGTGAAACACATCACACCTATCACACAGGAGGCTATGGTAACAGAGCCATAGTTGACATATGCATGCGGCAAAATCTGATAAATTAATCCATCTAAAAGCATTATGCTTTTATTACTGTTAAATAACACATGTCATTAAGGGGCAAAACTGTTTAACATATTCATACCTTCATTAAACTGGTTGTCTGATGAAAGCACACTTCCTGATGGCAAGGGACCAACTGAACTTGAACCTTCCATCACCTGCCTCTTCTCAAAACTAAACTCAGGAAGTCTTGGAGCCTGAGGTCTGGTTTTTCTTGCAGGGTTCAAGAAAAAACAGTAGGCACATCGAAAAGCTGCAGAGAATATTTTAAAAATAAGCAAAACCACAAACCAAACAAAGTTCAAGGACTAATTAGTTAACTCACAAGATCACTTTTGCAGATATTCAAAAGAACCTTTTAAAAGTTACCGTGTATGTTATTTAAATAATAATATGGTAGATGCTCTAAACAGAACTAAAGCATACTTCCTAATTATTAGAATTTTAATTTTTAAAATTAAAGGCAGAAAAGGCATAACAGGTTACATAGCAGGCTAACTATGTAATAAGTTACACAGCAGGTTGACAGCAGAATAATATTAATGATTTAAATGAATTAGTGAGATTACATTTCTAGTCACCAGAATTATTAGGTATTTTAAAATCCAGAACCTTGCACACTTACCCATGAAAATGTAGTACATAATATTCTAGAAGCATTTTCAATTTACCACAGTAGTTTTTAATAGTGGCTACACATGAGAATCATCTGCAGAGCTTTAAAAAATATATTGATGCCTGGACCTCATACTCAGTACATTAAAGGAGACTCTTTATAAATGGGTCCTGGGTATCATAATTATTTTAAACTCTTTGGGTGATTGTGATACACAGTGGGGTTTGAGAACAACTGGCCTAGAGGCTGTACATTATATAGGAGGAAACCTGAATTGTCTTCCCTGCTTTGCTCTATGTACTAAAATAAGGATAATACGCGTAACCAATGTATACAAAGAGAGTATATAAAATGACACTGCATAGAAAATGGCATAGAATAAAATATTTAAGTGTAAAATATTTAAATCTCATTGCTCAATAATTCTTACCAATGTATTCAAATTCTTCCTTCAAAGCCATGCCATTATGAGAAAAACACTGCTGACATATAAGTGCATACCTACACCATAAGAAAAAACGAACATACCAGTTACAAATGCAGACAAAGCTCATGACAGAGACTAATTTAGCCATCATGGCTAATTTATATTTTAACACAGCTAAATATGCCATAACAAATTATATGAGACTTAGTAAACCACAAAACAATATTCATTAAACAAAAGCCAAAATTAACCAAAGCCCAAATTTCACGCATTTAAAAATATAACTTACACATCAAATTTAAAATAAACTAAGCAACAGTTAAATGAATATGTCTTTACTAAATTAGCAGAAACATATTTGACAACTGAACACTTAAATTTTGGTGTTTCCCAAAGTATAGTCCTAGGGATGAAAGCCTCCAAATCTGTGGTCAGATAAGGCTGGAAAAGTTGGAACCCTCTTAGAGATTCACAATGAATATTATTAAAACCTGAGATGTCTTGCGGCAAATAAACATATTTAATTTTGTTTAGTACAACCCAAAGATTAATTTCTATACATGATTCTTATACCTTTCCCAGTTACACTAAACATCTGCCTCATTTTCTATTTATATACTTTCTCAGTTCTCTGTGGATATACTCAATGAATACTTCGCTATATCAAATGTCATTCTATTTTGAATAACATACAATTTATTACATAAACATTAAATTCTGATTCCTTTTTTTAAATAATAATTAGGAGCTCTGTCAAAATCTATTATCCAATGAATTTTTTAGAAATCTATACTTTGACAATTGCTCTGTACATATCATACGATCTTCCTAGAGTTATTTTAAGAATAATTGGAAAAGCATTTTGAGAACTGCTAAGTACTAAATACATGCAAATTGCTCTTATCATTAAAAGTACTACTATCACCAAGTCCAGTACTGATACCTATAAAGCTCCATTTCTTAGAACCTATCAGAGTTGAACTATGTTTTTGCTCTTTCAAGTTTAAAAGTTTCAATGAAATAATCCAGTTTCTCTAAAAGTTATAGCACAGTTAATATTTTTTCAAAATGGATTTAATCCAGACTATGTTGTCAAAACTTCTACTGTCAAATAATTGAGTATATACTCTTTTGCAGGGCTATAAAATATTCCATTATGCTCTAAAGTCAGAAAATAGGTGCCACAAAACTGTATAACATCTAGTGTGTACACACACACACATCCTGTTTTCACTTTCATTTATCTACCACCCCAGTAAATATTACCTGTTTTGTGGACCATCACCAACCAAATATTCAACAATTCTATCCAAAGCACCTCGTTCTCGGGGGAGAATAGGTCTTGCTAAAGGTGGACCTGGAGGATGAAGACCTATTAAATAAATAAATACATACAAAATTTATATACATGAAATACACATAAAATTTAATTCCATTACCAAGAACTACCTATACTTGTTAGAACTTTTAAAAGGTTTTAACAAAAGAGCAAAATACTAATTCTTATAAATCTCTGAAGAACATTCAAATTTTCATTAAAAATACTGTACTACAAAAATATATTTAAATATGTGCTATATTAGAACTACCTTTGCCAGTAGATTCTGTAGTAGATTCCTACGTAACTACTAGCAAATAAAATTATGCTTAGTTCTGTAAAAGCTGATTTTTTAAAATGCTCCAACTCTTAAAAGCCTACGTGATAGTAAATCAGGTGACTTCCACTTCAGGCCATAATAGAGCAACAGGTGTCAGATTTAATGTCCCACCTAAAACAACTAAAATACTGTGCAAAACATATGAAGTAACAGTTTTAAAGACTGGATATCAAGCAATGTAGGTTATTGTTCCCTGAGAAGACTAAAAACAAAACATGCCCTACAACTGCCCCAGCTTATTGCCTACAGAGAGTTTCCACTTGGCAGTGAAAAGAAAGTAAACCCAGGTGAAGTGTAGCAGACTCTCATAGTTGAGGAGACAAAGCCAGAATTCTGAGAAGGCCAAGGCATATTGAGTTCACAAGAAAGGGTACCAAGCAGGAGAGAAGGCACAGAGAAAGAACAACAAAGATTTGCAGAGGGTCTACTGGAGAATTCAGCAGAGTACCGACTGGTGCATGCATGTGAGAAAACTATCTGAGGATGGAGGAAAAAAACTACTCAAAAAGGTGAAAAGAAACAGCATTCATACAGGGCCAAGAATATTGCCCATTTCCAATCAGAGTGGGAAAACCTCCTAACACACAGGCCATTAGGTAAAGTATTCAGAAGAGTACTGTATAGGAATTTTTAAAACCCAGTATTCAATAACGTAAAATTCACAATCTCTGGCAACAGATTAAAAATTACTAGACATGCCAATAAGCAGGAAAATATCACTGATAAGAAAAATCAATCAAAATTGACCCAGAAATTATGAAAATGACTGAATTAGTAGACGAAAAGACAAAACTATTTAAATAATGCATATTTTCCAAATTTGATTAAATCTATAAACCCACAGATTCAAAAATATCAACAAATCCCAAATACAAGAAACATAATTTTGCTCCAAGACAGTGCATGAACAAATTGCTGAAAACCAATAATAAAGAGAAAAATCTTGACCGGGTGCAGTGGCTCATGCCTGTAATCCCAGCACTTTGGGAGCCCGAGGTGGGCAGATCACAAGGTCAAGAGATAGAGACCATCCGGGCCAACATAGTGAAACCCCATCTCTATTAAAAATACAAAAATTAGCTGGGCGTGGTGGCATGCACATGTAGTCCCAGCTACTCGAGAGGCTGAGGCAGGAGAATTGCTTGAACCTGGGAGGTGGAGGTTGCAGTGAGCTGAGATTGTGCCACTGCACTCCAGACTGGGCAACACAGCGAGACTCCATCTCAAAAAAAAAAAAAAAAGAAAAAAAAGAAAAAGAAGAGAGAGAAATCTTAAAAAAAAAAAAAAGAAAAAAATACATTATGTACAGAGAAAAAGATAAGAATGACAGCAGACTTCCCATCAGAAAAGATGCAAACCAGAAAACGATGAAACAGTATGTTTAAAGTTCTGAAAGAAAGAACTGTCAAAAATTTTATATCCAGTATGAACATCTTTTTTAAATGAAGACTTTTACAGATATACAAAACTGAAAGAATTCATCACTAGAAGAACAATACAAGAAATGTTAAAAAGAAGTCCTTCAGGCAGAAGGAAAGTGATAGCAGATGGAAAGCAAGATCTACACAAAGGAATAAAGAATCTAAAACAGTTATCATGTGGGTAAATATATAAGACTTTTTATTATTTAAACCCCCTAAAAGATAACTGACTGCACTCTATTATGCATTATATGTAATCTAGAGATGATTTAAAGTATATGGAAGGATATGTATAGATTATATGCAAATACTATGCCATTTCTTTTAAGAGATTTGAGCATCCGTGGATGCCGGTATCCACTGGGGGATCCTGGAACCAATCGCCCATGACATATATATGTTGTTTCAAGTAAATATAAAACATTTACCAATACATGGCATTCTCAGACATAAAACAAGTATCAATACACATAAGAAGATTCAAATAACACAATGTATGTTTTCTAACAATATAATTAAATTAGAAATCAGCAGGAGATAAACATCTGAAAAATCTCCAAATATTTGGTGACTAAATAACATACATTTGAATAACCCAGGATTCAAAGAAAAAATGAAAATTAGAAAGTATTTTGAACTGAATGAAAATGGAAAAAAAATCAAAATTTATAATATGCAGCTAAAGCAATACTGAAAAGAAAATTTATAATGTTAAACACCTATATTACAAAAGAAGATAGGACTAAAATCCATAATTTCAGCTTCCACATTAAGAAACTAAAAAAGAAGAGCAAATGAAACCCGAAGTACAGAATAAAAGAAATAATAAAGATCAGAGAGGAAATTAATACAACAGAAAATACAAAAATAATAAAGAAAAGCTGGTTCTTTGAAAAGATCAATATAATTGTTAACCTCTAGCCAGACTAATCAGGAAAAAAAAAAAGAAGATACGAACTATTAATATCAGAAAGGAGAAAAATGCCATAACTCCGGACTGTAAAAACATTAAAAGAATAATTAGAGAATATTACGAGCAACTTAACGCCAATAAATTCTACAGGTTAGATAAAATGGACGAATTCCTTGAAAGACTACCAAACTACCAAAGTTCACTCAAGAAGATAAAAATAATTATTTGTTAAAATTTTGTTAGGAATTTTTGCATCTACGATCATGTATGATATTGGTCATAGTTTTTCTTAAAGAAATTGAATTTTTAGTTAAAAAAAAAAAAAAAACACCTTTTTCTCTCAGGAAAAAAAAAAAATACCAGGCCCAGATGCTTCAACTGGTCATATCTTTAAAATTAAGGAAACATTTAAATTAAGGAAGAAATAATACCAATTCTACACAAATTGTCCAGAAAACTGAATAGGGAATACTTACTCATAATGTTATGAAATGAAACCGACATAACTCTGATACCAAAACCAGATAAAGATACGACAAGGAAAAAATAAACAAAAAAACCACAGACCAATATTCCTAATGAGTATTGATATAAACATTTTTAACAAACTACTAGCAAATCAAAGCCAACAATATGCATGTAAGATAATTCATCATGATCAAGTGAGATTTATTCCAGGAAAGCAAGTTAGTTTAACATTTAAAGATCAATGTAATTCACTATATGAACAGGCATTAAAACAAAGAAACAAAGCCCAATATAAACATCTCAATAGATGTAGAAACAGCATTTGAAAAAATACACAATCTATTACTAATTTAAAAGAAAACCTTCAGCTAACTAAGAATAGATGGGCACTTCAAGCTGATAAGGAGTATTTATTAAAACAAAAAGCCCTAGAGATAACATCATGCTAAACTGTGAAAGAATAATTGCTTTTCCCCTAAGACCAACAAAAAGGCAAGGATGTCCACTCCTAGCACTTCTATTAACATTGTACTGAAGGTTATAGCTCATATAATAAGGTAAGAAAAATAAACAAAAGAAAACCAGATTGGAAAGGGAGAAGTAGAATTTTCTTTATTCAGACAATGTGGCTGTCTATGTAGAAAATACTATGTAATCTACAAAAAAGTTATACTATCTAGAGCCAATAAATTAGTTTATCAAGGTTATAGGATACAAGAGCAATATACAAAAATCTATTGTATTTCTATATACTAGCAATAACCAGTTGGAAATAGTTAATAAAACAATACCATTTACAACAGCATTAAAAATATGAAATAACTAGATGTAAATTTAACCAAAAAATGTGCAAAATCTATACACCAAACACTACAAAACATTGCTGAAAGAAATTAATGACCTAAATGAGTGAAGAGAAATATACTGTGTTCATGTAATAAATTAGACAATATCATAAGAGACTAATGGTGAGTGGAGGAATAACACATAAAATTTAGTTAATAATTTTTATTTTATATAAAAATAATAACAAAAAGAGTTACACATTCAAACGTTATGAATTGTAACCCTATAACCTCTGAAAACTGAAAGAGAACTATTTGCAGGAGATACTCTGAATTGAGACAACACAGAAGGCACTGAGAAGACAGTGACAGAATAAAATAAAATGTGATGTTTGCCTTTGTAAAATGACAGAATGAACATAATAAGGTGGGCAGCAATGGAGGTTTACATGGAGACTTTATAGAAGACTCTGAAACAAAATGGAACCCTGTTGGAAGACGCCCTGCCATATAGGGATACAAGGGTTTCAAAATGGCTATGACAAAATCTTTCAAGTATTCAAGATGGCTTTAGGATAGCAATACTACATTATACTAAATTCCTATAATTCAAAGGAATAAAAAGGAAATTTGATTTGTAAATAATCACAAACTTAAAGGCTATTACCATCTATAAAAGGGCAACTGATGTCAAAATTATAGCTATTAGTAAATAAAAGTTAGGTTCTAGACCAAGTTCTTAGTATTAGAAATCAAGTACACTTTTTTTTTTTTTTTGAGACACAGTGGCGCTATCTCAGCTCACTGCAACCTCCACCTCCCAGGTTCCAGCAATTCTCCTGCCTCAGCCTCCCAAGTAGCTGGGATTACAGGCGCCTACCACCAGGCCCGGCTAATTTCTGTATTTTTAGTAGAGACGAGGTTTAACTGTGTTAGGCTGGTCTTGAACTCCTGACCTCAGGTGATCTGCCCATCTCCGCCTCCCAAAGTGCTGGGATTACAGGCGTGAGCCACCGTGCCCGGCTCTCAAATACACTTTTAAGATTCCATCACTGGCAGGGTGCAGTGGCTCACACCTGTAATCCCAGCACTTTGGGAGACCAAAGTGGGCAGATCACCTGAGGTCAGCAGTTTGAGAACGGCCTGGCCAATACGGCGAAACTCCTACTAAAAATACAAAAATTAGCCAGGCCTGGTGGCGCCCACCTGTAATCCCAGCTACTCGGAAGGCTGAGGCAGGAGAATTGCTTGAACCCGTGAGACAGAGGTTGCAGTGAGCCAAGATCCATGACACTGCACTCCAGCCTGGGCAACAGAACAAGACTCTGTCTCAAAAAAACAACAAAAAAGATTCCATCAGCTAAGTTATTGGTTTACTTGTGCTAACAACATTCAATTATTATCATCAAAAAATAAACTTGAAACCAGACATGGTCATCCCTCATTATCAAATTTTCAACTTGAATAAGCAAGCCAAATTAGATTTGGAAAGCATTTAAGCCAACTTAACTTGCTAGAGTATTTTACTTCTACATATTTAAAGTGAACATATCCACAAAAGAATCTGGATAAATGAAATAATAGATTTCATAAAAATATCTTAAACCTCTTACACATGCATCTTTATATTCATGCTGTTATAGACAATGGTAATTAATACAAACATCAAAAGCAATCATTGTAGGAATACTGGTCATTTTTACACAGGCTGGCAAATTATCAAGTACCTGCTGGTTATTAATTTTCAAACATATGGGAGCTCTGTGGTAATACACATTAAATTGATTCTCTTCCACAAATATGGCATAAAGAAAAAATTAAGTATTAATCTTCTTTATAGTAAATTGTTTAACTCATTCACATTTTTGACAATGTACAATTTAAACACAGTCTTTCACACAGAAACTAATTAAAAACTTTAGTAAAACATGTTATATTTACATGATCATAAAATCTAGGCTATTATTAATTCTATAGCCCTATTCTTACATGTGCAATACAGTTTTTATTACTTTATATATTGCTAAACTTTTTGCTTAAAATAAATTAGATATACAAATGTCTATAATCCATACATTCGCACCCAAAAAAGTTCTTTCATTAAACAACCAGGAATTTTAATTTACAAATCATGGGTATCTCAAATCAACCAGATAACAACAGAAACATTAGTAATTTCCAATCAATTTAACTTTTCTCAATTTCATAAAATATATGGCTGCCTTAAGTATTGTCATTATATGTCAAATTTAAAAGTATTGTTTTATGTAACTATTTTAAAAGTTTGAAGGTTTGTATACATTTCATTTATAGTCGGTATTCTTAATTTGTTAATAAATGAAGAGTTTTAAATCTTATGCTGCATTTTTGAAGGAAAACAGGAAAAACATCTACTGTACTAAGTGACATTTCCATTATTTATTGATTTCACTACACAAATACTCTGATTATCTGATATCATCTACTGTCTAGCCTCAAAATCATTATTAATTATATATTAGTAATTAGTCATGAAATAACAAAGTAATCTACATTAGAATTAAATAATCTAAAACAAAATAAATAATTTACTATCATATGCAACAATATGACATGGAAATCTACATAAAACAATGTTATCTGTGCTAAAGCAGTGGACTTCCATGCCCCAATCACACTCCAAAAGAAACTGCAGGGTACTATAGTCTATTACACTTCAGAATGGGATCTTCCCCTAGAGATCCACCACAGTGAAAAGAGATAATCTATGAAATAAAATAAAGAGAATATGTTCATTTAATAGAGCTTTATAAAATATCTATCAGAAAATACTAAGGTTCTATGCCTTAAAAAAAAAATCTACTCACTCACATTAACAAAAGCATACCACAATACAGGAGTATTATTCCTGAAATATGTTGTCATGTTTAAAAATACATGTATGGAGTTTAGCAAAAAACATCAATACATTCCAAAAGTGTTTCCTTCTATCCCCGTTTTATATAAATCTGGAGGCATTCTAAAGTTGAATATAAAAAGATATGCTGTACTGTTGGCTACAGAATAATACAAAGTTTTATTGCCATTTAAACAAAGAAGCCATAACAGTTAAATGAGCTCAAGAAATAGGTTTCAGTATCACAAGGTGCCAGCTGTAAAGAGTTATGGCTAATTGAATATGGAACTCCTGCTTAATCAGATAACTGCTCTGCTATTTCCAAATGAAATGCCATTTCCATACCATCTGAAAATGGCCCGTTTTATTGGTAACCAGAGAAAACAATATAAACTGTAAATAACATTAAGTGCTCTGTTTACCCATTCCAGGCACCGAAGTAGCAGGGGATCCAAGATGTCTTGGTAACACATTTGATGATAGGGCTGGAGTAACAGTCCTTTCTGGGGGTCCACCAGGGGCAGAACTGTCCTTTGGTGGTCCAGGAGATACTGGAACTTGTGGAGGAGGGCCCTGGTTAGGGCTTGCTGGTGTTGGAGAAAGGTTTCTTTGAGCTGCAGTTCGCTGACGAATCTCTGAGAAGAGTAAGTACATACTAGACTTAATTTCCAATATACCATATTAGCCAGTATAACAAACAATTTATATTTATTAAAATTTTACAGCCCCAAAAGGCATTGTAGTGTCAAAATTACTTATAATAATAAATCTATAATATGTGACATTGAAAACAAAGTACTCTATTTCTGAACTTATAGTTCAACTGTACATGTTTACACAACAAGCCATGATCTAAGTGTAGCTACTGATAGCACTTTTCAAAACAAATCCAGTAAAATAAAATCACCCAATTATGTGCCATGTCTTTTTAAAGTAGTCTTCCTAATTATAATAAAGGAAAGAAAGTTTATCAGAATTAGTGAAAACTCCAAATTGCAGATTTGTTTTTCAAGATTTAAAAAACTAAAAACTAAGAGATAAGTGAATATGTATATTCTGGAATTATCAAAGTAATTAATCTAAGTAGTTATAGAAATGCTGAAAAAGTATGTTTACTATTAGGTACCATTTCCATTCTCCTTTATGGTATTGCTATCCTTTTGGCAAATTTGTTTTGGCCAAAACATTCAACAGATCTACTCCATATAAACAATGTTTCATCATTAATAAATCTTAGCTTAGAGTTACAGAAATTACAAGATTCTCTGTAACAGGGGTCAGCAAACATGCCAAATCCAGGCTGCCGCCTGCTTTTGTAGTTTTATTAGAACACAGGCCAGTTCTTTTGTTTACAGATTGTCTATGGCTGCTTTAGAAGAGTAGAGTACTTGCAACAGAGACCATATGGCTCTCAGGGCCATTTAACTATATTTACTATCTGGCTCTTTACAAAAAAAGTTTCATGACTTGTACTCAGTAACATAAAATTGAATTCTATTATTCTCTATTCCCACCAATATTTTACTTGAATGTCAGTGGTAAGATTTCACATAAAGAAGCCGTTACACTTTTTCAGTTCTACCTATCACATTAAATTATCACAAATCCTCAATTAGTGAGCTGAAACTAAATAAGTTATTTTTATTTGGCACAAATAGTAAAAATACATATGTCCAGAAGCAAAACACTTGGACTCTATTTGACAGTTAAAGAATTTCATGAAAGTTCATTGCAATTGAAAGTACAGCTCTAGCGTCAGATCTTAGTTCATCCCAATCTAGTCTACTAGCTAAGAACCGGGGCCCTGCAGTCAGAAAGATTTGATTGGAATCCTGGCTCTGGCTACATGACTTCAGATAGGTTACTTAACTTTGATAAACCTGTTATTTTATCTGTAAAATTAGGATAATAATATTAACTAATATAATTGTTATGAGAATTAAATATGATAATGTCTGTAAACCAATAGCTCACATTTAATGAATACTTATTTCAGATATCAGTTTTTGTACACAACTAAGTATTTTCAAATGATTTTAGCTAAAATTACTGGGATCAACTAATTTTCCATTGGTTCACAATTTAGTGTTTAACCAAGCCATGGCAATAATAAATTATAAGCACAGTATCATTATATAAATGGAACCATCTTTATATTTTGCTACTTTCCATGCAATTTATATAGAAAATTTCAGCTGTTACCTGAACAAATCATATCCTAACATCTGCAAATTAGCTGCTAACTTTATTTTTTACTCACAAGGAGCACCTTAATAGGTGGTTGCATACTAGGAAAGCCATTAAATGCTGCAAAAGGTACTGAAATCAATAAAATCATATTAGGATTTGATAATTTAATTGCTCATTTAAAAATAAGGTATCAAATACTGTAAATCATTTTTCAGCCAACTTTCAGGTAAAGCATAACTCAAAAAGTGGCATTTTTCTTCCAGATAAATACAAATTTAGCATTTATTAGACTACATAAAAGCAGCTATTATCCTTCCTCTTCACGAAGACTTGAGACTACTTCCTCTAAATGTGCATTTACCCAGTGAAAATTACCTGAAATGCTTTTACTATCACTAGTACACCACTGAAAGGAGACTAGCTAACAAAGGACACCGTGTCAAGCATTCCATAAAAGAGACGTACCTTAATAATTCTAAATCTAAATTTAGGCAAAGGGGGAAAATGTAATAGCAGAGTTACAAAAGGGAGAAAACGTAGTTTCATCATTTTCAAAGGAAAAGCAAGTATCAAGGGTTACAATATCTTCAATAGTTTAAAATAACAAGATACCAAATCTATATTTGTCAAACTATTATAAAATATTCTGGTAGTCTCAGATTTATCTACTTTTAACTACTTGTGATTCATAAAGTTTTGTATTAATTACTCTAAAAAGTTTCCAGTACTCAACAAAATAGTCATATTAGATATGTCCAACATTTCCTGCCTTAAACATAAGATACAAAGCCCCCAAAAGAGCCACCAAGCATTCCACATGAATCTGGCAAAAAATCATAAGGAGCATTCCATAAGGTTAATTCTCAACCGGAGTATGTTTTAACACCCTCAATCAATGATCAATGACCCAACAAAAATCATATTCACTGAGGATGATGACATGTCTATATTAGGTTTAAATTCAAAATGAAGCAAACAGACCCATTACCAAGCTCTTTTCAATGAGGTTATTTATTAAGGGTTATGAATAAAGGTTGGTTAGTGGGTACAAAAATATAGTTAGGAGGAATAAGAGCTAGTGTTTGATAGTACAGTAGGGTGACTACAATTAACAATAATGTGTCATTCAAAATAGCTAGAAGAGAAGAATTGGAATGTTCTCAACACAAATAAAAGATAAATGAGGTGATAGATATCCCAATTACTTTGATTTAATCATTATAAATTGTATGCAAGTATTTACCCCCAAAAATATGTACAATTATATATCAATTAAAAATGAAGTAAATAGAACCCAAATGATATATTTTTAAAACTACTATATTAAACAGAAGCTTAAATTAATGATAAAACAGCACAGCTGTGCAAAGCAAAGACTCTGGGATCAAATGGTCATAGTTTTAGCTCCACCCTGTTTACTAGATGTCTATGCTACCTTTTCCAAGTTGATGATATCACTCAGTTCAGCTTTCTCATAATGCGAATACTTACCTCTTATGGTTGTTGTAAAGATTAAATGAGAAAATCAAGACAAAGAACTCAGCCAAAGCACATGCGAAGTACTTAACAGGCAATAACTATTAGCAGAAATAGGGCATATATAAGGTTCCAACGATTATAATAAATAAAAAACTAAGCAATCTAGAATCTCTAAGGCAATTATTTAAAATATATAGATACTAATTTACACATTAAATGTTTCCTTAAAGTTATTTGTGAAGTCGTTTAAATGTATAAATTCACAATTTATATAAAAACTTAAATGTATAATTCTAGCTTGCCATTAAATAATATTGGGATGAATGTTTTATAATACAAATACTTGTCCCTTAATTTATCAGATTTTTAAAATACTCTTTTTATGCTGCTAGAAGGTTTTGTCTTTGTTCTATTATCAAGCTGTAGTAGGAAGAACACCATACAATAATTAGGAGGCCTGGATTTTCATCTAGCTAATAGTACCAGTTCCTTTATTATTTCCATAGGTTACTGAGGAACAGGTGGTGTTTGGTTACATGAGTAAGTTCTTTAGTGGTGATTTGTAAGATCTTGGTGCACCCATCACCCAAACAGTATACACTGCACCCTATTTGTAGTCTTTTATTCCCATCCCCTTCCCGCCCTTTCCCCTGAGTCCCCAAAGTCCACTGTGTCATTCTTACATCTTTGCACCCTCATAGCTTAGCTGCCACTTATGAGTGAGAACATACGATGTTTGGTTTTCCATTCCTGAGTTACTTCACTTAGAGTAATAGTCTCCAGTCTCATCCAGGTCACTGCAAATGCTGTTAATTCATTCCTTTTTATGGCTGAGTAGTATTCCATCATTCGTTCATATATATATATATGAATTATATATATTATATATATATGAATTATATATTATATATAATATATATGAATTATATATTATATATAATATATATGAATTATATATATTATATATATGAATTATATATTATATATAATATATATGAATTATATATTATATATAATATATATGAATTATATATTATATATTATATATGAATTATATATTATATATAATATATATGAATTATATATTATATATAATAAATATATATATGAATTATATTATTTATATAATATATATATCTCTCTCTCTCTTTCTTTATCCACTCATTGGTTGATGACATTTGGGTTGGTTCCACGTTTTTGTGATTGCAAATTGTGCTGCTATAAACATGTGTGCGCAAGTATCTTTTTCGTATAATGACTTCTTTTCCTCTGGGTAGAAACCCCGTAGTGGGATTGCTGGATCAAATGGTAGTTCTACTTTTATTTTTTGAGGAAATCTCCATACTGTTTTCCACAGTGGTTGTACTAGTTTACATTCCCACCAGCAGTGTAGAAGTGTTCCCTGTTCACCACATCCACACCATCATCTTGTATTTTTTTATTTTTTTACTATGTCCATTCTTGCAGGAGTAAGGTGGTATTGCATTTTGGTTTTGATTTGCATTTCCCTGATCATTAGTGATCTTGAGCATTTTTTCATGTTTATTGGCCATTTGTATATTTTCTTTTGAGAATTGTCTATTCATGTTCTTAGCCCACTTTTTGATGAGATTGTTTGTTTTTTCTTGCTCCTTACATGAACTAAAACCCCACTAGATTCCAAATTTCCTTAATATGAATGTTGGCAAAACTACAAAGGCAATATTCATATTTTCCCTAGCACTGGTCAAAGGCTTTCTGAACTACTGTGTCCAGTTCTAAGACTCATAAGAGAAAATTTCAGAAATTGGATTTTAGTAATGGGGGTGGGGGAATCTTTACGCCTATTCACATATGCAGATGTGAAAACTCTTAGGGTGAATTTTGCTTTTTATAATTGTGAAAAAAATTATACTATAGTATAATTTTATACTATAGTACTATAGTTAGGGCACAGGGTTATATTTTCAGGTAAATTTCTATTGTTTTCAGTTCTGTATTTTTTAACTTATTTGAATGTAATTCCTTTAAATAATCAAAATAATAAAGACATCTCTTCCTTCTACTTTCAAAACTTTCTGAAGTCCATGTTCACTGTATATTCTGTTCACATCCACTCATACTAAGCTGCTCCAAATTCAGCTTCTACCCTATTTCGTTATTAAAATTGTATTCTCAATAGGTCAATGTCTTTTTATTGCTAAAAAACGACTTTATAACCTCTTCCTTTCTATAGAGGCAAAGCTTTTTGAAAAACAGAACAAAAAAAAACTTCTCTGCATTTCACTTCTTAACCCAACTCAATCTGGTTTTTGTGCTCCTTTTTAGCTACCACAGTATTACCCACCACTGAAAGTATCATTGCTTTGGTCACCAACAACGTTATAATACCACTACTAATGCTGCGTTATCATAGCTACTCTTTATTAAATCCCTATTTTCTGCTAGGAACCATGCTAGGCACTATATATGAATTTACTAATTTCATCTACTATTTATATCAATCCTTTGGGGTAACTCCTATCCCCAGTTTTCAAAAGAAGAAACCAAAGTTCAATGTCTAAGTAACTTGCTAAAATTCTCACAGTAAAATAAGAGATGGAGCCAGGATTCAAATTCTGGTTTTTATGACAAAAATGCCCATATTCTCTGTGTTATGCAACCTGTCAAATTCAAAGGCCTCATTTCAGTCTGCTACTTACTACCAATCTAGCTCTACTTCTGACTCTGATCATTCATTCTTTTTCCTGGGCTCCTCTTTCTTCATCTACCCTTAAATGTCAATGTTCCCTGTAGTTCTGTCTTAGGTGCTCTTACTCTATTTTCTCTCTCTGGGCAATTTCACTCAATCTCACATTCCAATAATAATCACCTATGCCTCCCCATTATTTCTAATCTGTATATCCATAACCTCAACCTTTCTCCTGAGCTCCATATGAAATAATCAACTACCTATGAACCTCAGCATCTTGCTATAACTCCCATTCAACAGATCCAAAAGTAAATTTATTATCGTCTACAGAAACCAGTATTCCAATTACGTTCTTTATCTGGCTTAACATACTAACACCTAAGCAGTTGTCCAAACAAAAACCTAGGTCACATCTTGATTCTTCCTCCCACCCCCAACCCCTGCCCCGCTTTCCAAATCTATTGCCTGTATCAATCCACTCCTGAATTATCTCTTAAATCTCTTCTTTTTCCTCAACGCTATTGCTGTAACCTTATCTAGTACAGGCCTTTATCTTTTAACTATATTAGATGATATTCCTAACTGATCTCTATGGCTCAGTCATATTCTCTCCAATCCAACATAACTTCCATGTTACCAAAAAAAAAAAAGTATTCTTCATAAAATGCTAACAATGTAAAATTCAAAGCCTCCACTGACTTTATATGTTGTGTATAAGATAAAGTCCTGAACTCCAGAACTATACTACATAATGATGCAGAAAAAGCCCTTCATAATTTGATCCCTTCTTCATATGAACCCTACCTTCCTTTTTCAGGGACATGGCAATATTTGTAGTACCTTGAGGTGCCAAGTTGTTTCTCTCTTCCAGTCCTTGCACATGGAGTAAATCCTTTACCTGAAGAGTACTTTTTCAATCCTATTCTCACAGCAAATTATTATTAAAAGTTATAACGCATTGTAATTCGTGCCTACCTTCATTTTGGTCCTTAGCATACTATTTATTTACATGTGTATACCCCTTTTAATCAAAAGCTAATAAGCAGGAACTACATCTCTGCAGACACATTATGTGGGAAAGGTAACTGGTACAGAGTATGAGCTTAATAAACACCTATGAAATGAATCTATTTTCCTCTTGCATTTCAATGTTAAATTTCCAACTGCCTATTACCCAACTTATTTGGAGTGATAAACAGGAAAATGGCTTCTCAAAAATGTCCCCATCTTCCTGTCCATTCTGTAAATATGTTACATGCAAGGCAGATAAAGATTGCAGATAGAATTAAGATTGCTAATCAGCCTGCTGCATTTAGAATCTCAGCTAACTTCAGGAGTCCATACAAAAAAGCTATCTTTAAGCAGAAAGTTTTCTATTAATAATAATATATACTACTTGCCAGCCTTTAGTTGAGTTTATTCTTTTGTTCTGCTTTTCAAATTAAAAATACATTTTGCTTTATAGTTCTTTGTCTTAACATTTACTTTCCTTTATCACCTTAATAATTTATTTTTGATCTGGCCTAACTTCTAGCAATCTCAACATTAAACAACATGAACCTTGCAGTTCACCAAGGTCCTATTTGGTAAATTACTATTTTATAACATTTAAACGAAATACAGCAATGCCAAAATAAATGTTTACTTTTATTTTCTTCAACTCATTTACTAAGCAACCACTAAGAGTAAAACACCAGTATAAGCACATTGAAGGGGATCAGAGTTGCATATAGAGGTAGCAAGCTATCTTTAAGACAAGAAAAACAAACTCACTAAATATTCTAATACAAGCTAAATGCCATATAATGGGAGCCAACAAAATACTATAGAGTGAAGTGAGGACTTCACAAGAAGTGAGGACTGACAACTTAGTCATCTAGATGGGCTGAAGAAAGGGTTTACAGTGATGATGGCATTTGAGATAAACAATGAAAACTGGACTGGGATAGAAATGCCTTTGTTATCTATATTAAAGTACATGTGGCAGTTTTAAAATAAGACTCCAAAATCCTTTGATTCTCCTTTCAACAAACGAGAGCAGAGGATGTCTGTGTACCCTCCCCTTGAAATTGTACTCTGACTTTGACAAAGAGAACAAAGTTGTGCCAGAATCCAGGACTTTTTGTCTCCTATGCTCCTTGGTCTTGGAACCTGCTACCAGGGAAGAGTAAACTCAAGTGACCCGAGAGAGAAGTCCATGTGGAGAAGAAACAACAGCCAGCACCAACTTAGAAACAACAGCCAGCACCAACTTGACAGCTGTGTAAACCACCTTGATAGTAGATCCTCTGGCTCAGTAAAGTAGCTCTAACTGATATGAGACACAGATAAGCTGTTTCCACCAAACCCTAGCCAAACTGCAAATTTCATGAGCAAAAAAAGAATGCTGTGTTAAATAACTAAATTTTAGGATGGTTTGTTATATACTAAACAATTCTAACAGTATAAATTTGATTCTTATGTAAAGAACATCCAAATTTCTTACAAGGCAAATTTATTAAGGTGAATCTATTATTTTATAAGGCATTTTTCAGATTCTCTTAATCAAACACATCCCCAAAAAACAGCAAAATATAAAGTATTGCTGCATTTGGTATAAAGATCAAAAAAAGATCTATAATTTCTACTCAATACATGCTATGGAACACAAGTGAGTAAACTCTAAAACCTACTGAAATAAGTTGTACTCTATTTGCTAAAACCATTAAATGTCTCTGCAAAAATAACTGATTTTGAATTTAGCTGTGGCAAGATACAATTGACTTTTGTTACATTTCATTAGTAAAGGTGCAGGGTTGAGTACAAAAGGCAAAAGAAAATGTATAGGTGGTTTCCTCCTAGAAAACAATAGGAGGGTCAGTTAAGGATTTGTTTTTAGGCTGGGCGTGGTGATTAAGGCCTGTAATTCTAGCACTTTGGGAGGCCGAGGCTGATGGATCCCTTGAGCCCAGGAGTTCGAGACCAGCCTGGGCAACATAGTGAAACCCCATCTCTACAAAAAGTTAAAAAATTACCTGGGCATGGTGGTACATACTTGTAGTCCCAGCTACTCAGGAGGCTGAGGTGGGAGGATGGCTGGAGCCCAGGATATTGAGGTCACAGTAAGCCATGATGACACCACTGCACTCCAGCCTGGGTGACAGAGTGAGACCATGTCTTCGAAAAAAAAAAGATTCATTTTTAGGGCATCCTCCAAAAATCTAATCATTCTCCCTATTTCAATCATTCACTCCTATGGTGATAACCTATTCCTACAACTTTGCAACCAGAAATAACTGATCCCCTCTCAGGTTTAAGCATCCTGTTCTCCAACCACACTAACCTCTCAGCTTACCTCCTCCAACTGCAAGATCTATAACCCATTAATTATTAATAGGTCAGTGAACATTTTTGGAAAGAGCCACATAATAAACATTTTAGGCTTTGCAGACCACACAAGGTCCTGTTGCATATTCTTACTCTTTATTTTTTAGAATGCTTTGAAAATGTGAAAACATTCTAAGCTGAAGAGCCATAAAACACAGGTCTTGGCCCACATTTGCAGGCTGCAGTTTGTGGATTCCTGTATTAACACTACCAACACCTTTTGACTGTCCATCACTACCACTCATGTCTTTATTTCCCTCATAATCATCTTAAATTCCATAATCCATTGTTATAATGGCTCACCTACAAACAATTTCAGCTCCTGGCCCCCTTTATCAAATTATCTAGTACATTAGGCAGAACTCCAACCCTGGTTAAAACCAACCATTTGCCTACTCCATGCTGGCACCTACGGGGGTGACTGTAACTGGAAAAGCACACAGAATCCTGCATTAAATTTATGACTATTCATTTTAAGTAGCCTTTAGAGTCCCCTGGCATTATTCCATACCTTTTCTTCAAGCCTCCAACATTATCTCCCCCAACCTCATCCTCACTAAGAAAATAGAGACACAATCAGAAAATTGGCTGGGCGCAGTAGCTCACACCTATAATCCCAAAACTTTGGGAGGCTGAGGAGGGCAGATCACTTGAGGTCAAGAGTTTGAGACCAGCCTGGCTGACACGGTAAAACCCCGTATCTACTAAAACTACAAAAATTAGCCAGGTGTCATGGCGGGCACCTGTAATCCCAGCTACTCAGGAGGCTGAGGCAGGAGAATCACTTGAACCTAGGAGGCAGAGGTTGCAGCGAGCTGAGATCACGCCACTGCACTCTAGCCTGGGTGATACAGTGAGACTTCATCTCAAAAAAAGAAAACATCTCAAAAAAAGAACCCGACCACCTACCCATATCTGCCCATGTTCTCAGACTTTCCTCATTGCTAAAGATGAGCTATCACACACTTGTCAAAAGCCAACTTCTCCACTTGTATATTAGATCACATCCCCTCTTGCCTACTCATGGACAGTTCCAAATCAATTCTCCTTACTCTCTCCTCCATCATTAATTATTCCACATGGATACTACTGCAGATCATTCCAAGATGGCCAAATAGGAACAGCTCCAGTCTGCAGCTCCCAGCACGATCAACGCAGAAGACAGGTGATTTCTGGATTTCCAACTGAGGTACCTGGTTCATCTCACTGGGACTGGTTGGACAGTGGGTGCAGCCCACGGAGGATGAGCTGAAGCAGGGTGGGGCATCGCCTCACCCGGGAAGTGCAAGGGGTTGGGAGATTTCCCTTTCCAAGCCAAGGGAAGCCGTCACAGACACTACCTGGAAAATCGGTACACTCCCGCCCTAATACTGCGCTTTTCCAACAGTCAGAGCAAACCACACACCAGGGGACTATATCCCGTGCCTGGTTCGGCAGATCCTATGCCCACGGAGCCTTGCTCACTGCTGGCACAGCAGTCCGAGATCGAACTGCAAGGCAGCAGCCTGGTGTGGGGGAGGGGCGTCTGCCATTGCTGAGGCTTGAGTAGGTAAACAAAGGGGCCAGGAAGCTCGAACTGGGTGGAGCCCACCTTAGCTCAACCAGGCCTGCCTGCCTCTGTAGACTCCACCTCTAGGGGCAGCGCATAGTTGAACAAAAGGCAGCAGAAACTTCTGCAGACTTAAACGTCCCTGTCTGACAGCTCTGAAGAGAGCACTAGTTCTCCCAGCACAGTTTGAGCTCTGAGAACAGCTCAAGTTCTGCCTCCTCAAGTGGGTCCCTGACCACTGTGTAGCCTAACTGGGAGACACCTGCCAGTAGGGGCCGACTGACACCTTAAACAGCCGGATGTCCCTCTGAGACGAAGCGTCCAGAGGAAGGATCAGGCAGCAATATTTGCTGCTCTGCAGCCTCCACTGGTGATACCGAGGCAAACAGGGTCTGGAGTGGACCTCCAGCAAACTGCAACAGACCTGCAGCTGACGGTCCTGTTAGAAGGAAAACTAACAAACAGAAAGGAATACCATCAACATCAACAAAAAGGACATCCACACCAAAACCCCATCTATAGGTCACCATCATCAAATACCAAAGGTAGATAAAACCACAAAGATGGGGAGAAAACAGAGCAGAAAAGCTGAAAATTCTAAAAACCAGAGCGCCTCTTCTCTTCCAAAGGATCGCAGCTCCTTGCCAGCAAAGGAACAAAGCTGGATGGAGAACAACTTTGACAAGTTGAGAGAAGAAGGCTTCAGAAGGTCAGCAATAACAAACTTCTCCAAGCTAAAGGAGGATGTTCCAACCCATCACAAGGAAGCTAAAAACCTTGAAAAAAGATTAGACAAATGGCTAACTAGAATAAACAGCATAGAGAAGATCTTAAATGACCTGATGGAGCTGAAAACCATGGCACGAGAACTATGTGATGCATGCACAAGCTTCAGTAGCCAATTTGATCAAATAGAAGAAAGGGTATCAGTGATTGAAGATCAAATGAATGAAATGAAGTGAGAAGAGAAGTTTAGAGAAAAAAGAGTAAAAAGAAACGAACAAAGCCTCCAAGAAATATGGGACTATGTGAAAAGACCAAATCTATGTTTGATTGGTGTACCTGAAAGTGACAGGGAGGATGGAACCAAGCTGGAAAACACTCTTCAGGATATTATCCAGGAGAACTTTCCCAACCTAGCAAGGCAGGCCAACATTCAAATCCAGGAAATACAGAGAACACCACAAAGATACTCCTTGACAAGAGCAACCCCAAGACACATAATTGTCAGATTCACCAAGGTTGAAATGAAGGAAAAAATGTTAAGTGCAGTCAGAGAGAAAGGTCGAGTTACCCACAAAGGGAAGCCCAACAGACTAATAGCGGATCTCTCAGCAGAAACTCTATGAGACAGAAGAGAGTGGGGGTCAATATTCAACATTCTTAAAGAATTTTCAACCCAGAATTTCACATCCAGCCAAACTAAGCTTCAGAAGTGAAGGAGAAATAATATCCTTTACAGACAAGCAAAGGCTGAGAGATTTTGTCACCACCAGGCCTGCCTTACAAGAGCTCCTGAAAGAAGCACTAAACATGGAAAGGAACTAACGGTACCAGCCACTGCAAAAACATGCCAAATTGTAAAGACTACCGATGCTAGGAAGAAACTGCATCAACTAACGAGCAAAATAACCAGCTAACATCATAATGACAGAATCAAATTCACACATAACAATATTAACCTTAAATGTAAATGGGCTAAATGCCCCAATTAAAAGACACAGACTGGCAAATTGGATAAAGAGTCAAGACCCATCAGTGTGCTGTATTCAGGAAACCCATCTCACGTGCAGAGACACATATAGGCTTAAAATAAAGGGATGGAGGAAGATCTACCAACCAAATGGAAAACAAAAAAAGAGCAAGGGTTACAATTCTAGTCTGTGAGAAAACAGACTTTAAACCAACAAAGATCAAAAGAGACAAAGAAGGCCATTACATAATCGTAAAGGAGTCAATTCAACAAGAAGAGCTAACTATCCTAAATATATATGCACCCAACACAGGAGCACCCAGATTCATAAGGCAAGTCCTTAGCAACCTACAAAGAGACTTACACTCCCACACAATAATGGGAGACTTTAACACCCCACTGTCAATATTAGACAGATCAACGAGACAGGTTAACAAGGATATCCAGGACTTAAACTCAGCTCTGCACCAAGCTGCCCTAATAGGCATCTACAGAACTCTCCACCCCAAATCAACAGAATATACATTCTTCTCAGCATCACATCACACTTACTCCAAAACTGACCACATAGTTGGAAATAAAGCACTCCTCAGCAAATGTAAAAGAACAGAAATTATAACTGTCTCTCAGACCACAGTGCAATCAAATTAGAACTCAGGATTAAGAATCTCACTCAAAACCACACAGCTACATGGAAAATGAACAACCTGCTCCTGAATGACTACTGGGTACATAAGGAAATGAAGGCAGAAATAAAGATGTTCTTTGAAACCAATGAGAACAAAGACACAACATATGAGAATCTCTGGGACACATTTAAAGCAGCGTGTAGAGGGAAATTTATAGCACTAAATGCTCACAAGAGAAAGCAGGAAAGATCTAAAATCGACACCCTAACATCACAATTAAAAGAACTAGAGAAGCAAGAGCAAACACATTCAAAAGCTAGCAGAAGGCAAGAAATAACTAAGATCAGAGCAGAACTGAAGGAGATAGAGACACGAAAAACCCTTCAAAAAATCGATGACTCCAGGAGCTGGTTTTTGAAAAGACCAGCAAAATAGATAGACCACTAGCAAGACTAATAAAGAAGAAAAGAGAGAAGAATCAAATAGACACAATAAAATATCACCACTGATCCCACAGAAATACAAACTACCATAAGAGAATACTATAGACACCTCCACGCAAATAAACTAGAAAATCTAAAAGAAATGGATTAATTCCTGGACACATACACCCTCCCAAGACTAAACCAGGAAGAAGCTGAATCCCTGAATAGACCAATAACAGGCTCTGAAATTGAGGCAATAATAGCCTGCCAACCAAAAAAATTACAGGACCAAATGGATTCACAGCTGAATTCTACCAGAGGTACAAAGAGGAGCTGGTACCATTCCTTCTGAAACTACTTCAAACAATACAAAAAGAAGGAATCCTCCCTAACTCATTTTATGAGGCCAGCATCAGCGTGACACCAAAGCCTGGCAGAGACACAACAAAAAGAGAGAATTTTAGAACAATATCCTTGATGAACATTGATGCGAAAATCCTGAATAAAATACTGGCGAACTGAATCCAGCAGCACATCAAAAAGCTTATCCATGACGATCAAGTTGGCTTCACCCCTTGGATGCAAGGCTGGTTCAACATATGCAAATCAATAAACGTAATCCATCACACAAACAGAACCAAAGACAAAAAACACATGATTATCTCAATAGATGCACAAAAGGCCTTCGACAAAATTCAACAGTCCTTCATGCTAAAAACTCTCAATAAACTAGGTATTGATGGGACGTGTCTCAAAATAATAAGAGCTATTTATGACAAACCTACAGCCAATATCATGCTGAATGGGCAAAAACTGGAAGCATTCCCTTTGAAAACTGGCACAAGGCAGGGATGCCCTCTCTCAGTACTAGTATTCAACATAAGGTTGGAAGTTCTGGCCAGGGCAATCAGGCAGGAGAAAGAAATAAAGGGTATTCAATTAGGAAAAGAGGAAATCAAATTGTCCCTTTTTGCAGATGACATGATTGTATATTTAGAACCCCATCATCTCAGCCCTAAATCTCCCTAAGCTGATAAGCAATTTCGCAAAGTCTCAGGATACAAAATCAATGTGCAAAAATCACAAGCATTCCTATACACCATTGCCAGACAAACAGAGAGCCAAATCATGAGCAAACTCCCATTCACAATTGCTTCAAAGAGAATAAAATACCTAGGAATCCAACTTATAAGGGATGTGAAGGACCTCTTCAAGGAGAACTACAAACCACTACTCAACGAAATAAAAGAGGACACAAACAAATAGAAGAACATTCCATGCTCATGGATAGGAAGAATCAATATCGTGAAAATGGCCATACTGCCCAAGGTGATTTATAGATTCAATGCCATCCCCATCAAGCTACCAGTGACTTTCTTCACAGAATTGGAAAAAACTATTTTAAAGTTCACATGGAACCAAAAAAGAGCCCGCATTGCCAAGACAATCCTAAGCAAAAAGAACAAAGCTGGAGGCATCACACTTCCTGACTTCAAACTATACTACAAGGCTACAGTAACCAAAACCGCATGGTACTCGTACCAAAACAGACATATAGACCAATGGAACCGAACAGAGGCCTTAGAAGTAACACCACACATCTACAACCATCTGATCTTTGACAAACCTGACAAAAACAAGAAATGGGGAAAAGATTCCCTATTTAATAAATGGTGCTGGGAAAACTGGCTAGCCATATGCAGAAAGCTGAAACTGCATCCCTTCCTTACACCTTATACAAAAATTAATTCAAGATGGATTAAAGACTTAAATGTTAGACCTAAAACCATAAAAAGCCTAGAAGAAAACCTAGGCAATACCATTCAGGACACAGGCATGAGCAAGGACTTCATGACTAAAACACTAAAAGCAATGGCAACAAAAGCCACAATAGACAAATGGGATTTAATTAAACTAAAGAGCTTCTGCACAGCAGAAGAAACTACCATCAGAGTGAACAGGCAACCTACAGAATGGGAGAAAATTTTTGCAATCTACCCATCTGACAAAGATATCCAGAATCTACAAAGAACTTAAACAAATTTACAAGAAAAAAATCAAACAACCCCATCAAAAAGTGGGCAAATGATATGAACAGACACTTCCCAAAAGACATTTATGCAGCCAACAGACACATGAAAAAATGCTCATCATCACTGGTCATCAGAGAAATGCAAATCAAAACCACAATGATGTACCATCTCACACCAGTTAGAATGGTGATCATTAAAAAGTCAGGAAACAACAGGTGCTGGAGAGAATGTGGAGAAATAGGAACATTTTTACACTGTTGGTGGGACTGTAAACTAGTTCAACCATTGTGGAAGTCAGTGTGGCGATTCCTCAGGGATCTAGAACTAGAAATACCATTTGACCCAGCCATCCCATTACTGGGTATATACCCAAAGGATTATAAATCATGCTACTATAAAGACACATGCACATGTATGTTTATTGCGGCACTATTCACAATAGCAAAGCCTTGGAACCAACCCAAATGTCCATCAGTGATAAACTGGATTAAGAAAATGTGGCACATATACACCATGGAATACTATGCAGCCATAAAAAATGATGAGTTCATGTCCTTTGTAGGGAGATGGATGAAGCTGGAAACCATCATTCTGAGCAAACTATCACAAGGACAGAAAACCAAATACCACATGTTCTCACTCATAGGTGGGAAGTGAACAATGAGAACACTTGGACACAGAGTAGGGAACATCGCACACCAGGGCCTGTCGTGAGGTGTAGAGAGGGGGGAGGGACGGCATTAAGAGAAATAGCCAATGTAAATGATGAGTTAATGGGTGCAGCACACGAACATGTTACATGTATACATATGTAACAAACCTGCACATTGTGCACATGTACCCTAGAACTTAAGGTATAATAAAATAAATAAAATTGAATTATAGCAAAAAAAATATACTATTGCAGACTAAAGTGATGCATGATGTCTTCTATTTAATAACTTTATTAAAATCCCAAGAAAACAGAGATTACTTACACCTGCCTGATGCATTTTCCAATATACATACCATCCCTGCTACAATGGTCAATCAAGCCAGATAGACAAAATGAAACATAAACCCTGATATGGCTTGGCTCTGTGTCCCCACCCAAATCTCATGTCGAATTATAATTCCCAATGTTTGGGGAGGGACCTGGTTGGAGGTGATTGGATGATGGGGATGGATTTCCTCCTTGCTGTTCTCATGATAGCGAGTGAGTTCTCATGAGACCTGTTTGTTTAGAAGTGTGTAGCACTTCCCCTTTTGTGCTGTCTCTCCTACTCCTCCATGTAGGACATACTTGCTTCCACTTCACCCTTCCACCATGATTGTAGGTTTCCTGAGGCCTCCCAGCCATGCTGCCTGTACAACCTGCAGAACTGTGAGTCAATTAAACCTCTTTTCTTCATTTAAAAAAAAAAAAAATTCACGTCTTCTGGGAGATTTGCAGTAACACACGAACATGCTATCTTTTCTCTCATACAGTAAGCTCACCTGCACTCAAGAAATGCTTGCCCCTCCAGTTACCCATTTCTCTACGCCTTTTTACTCAAGAGTTGTCTCTTCTCATTGTATGTAAGTTTCCTACTCCCATCCTTTCTAACCAGGCTTTTGCTCCCATCCTTTTACTAAAACTGTTCTTTTCAAGGTCACCAACGGCCTCCTTATTGCTACAATCAGTGGTCAATTCTTGACCCTCAACTTAGCAGCAGTATTTGTCACAGATGATCACTACCTTGAAACACTCTCTTCACTTACTGTCCAGGCTCCATACTCTCCTGGGTTACCCATGTCACTGGCCACTTCTTCTCAGTCTCTGTTCCTGGTTCTTCTTCCTTATCCTAACATCTTAACGCAAGAGTATGCTAAAGCATGACCCTTGGTCCTCTCATCTTCTTCCTCTGTAGTAACTTCCTTGGTAGCCTCATCCAGTCTCACTGTTTTAATGCCATCCACATACTGATGACACCCAAACTTGTATCTCCAGCCCAGATAATTCTTGTTTGCCAGACACATATTCGACTGCTTTCTTGAAATCTCTAGTTGGATGTCTAATAGGTATCTCAAACATAACATGTCCAAAACCAACCCTGTTCTTCACCACTCCATCTCAGACTCCCTCCAAAAAGTGTTTCTCTTGCACTTTCCACCATCTCATACTCAGGCCAAAATCTTTAAGGTCATCCTTGACTCCTCCTTCTCTGACTCCATATCCAATGCATCAATAAATCTTTTGGATTCTATTTTAAAAATATATAAAGAATCTGACTATTTCATAAACCACCTTAAGCTGGGGTGAAGAGAAAGAGGAAATTCAGTTTTCAAAAATATAAAAAATTAGTTTGTTTGTTTTTGAGACACAGTCTTGCTCTGTTGCCCAGGATGGAGTGTAGTGGCACAATCTCGGTTCACTGCAAACTCCACCTCCCGGGTTCAAGTGATTCTCCTGCCTCAGCCTCTCGAGTAGTGGGATTACAGGTACCCACCACCACGCGTGGCTAATTTTTGTATTTTTAGTAGAGACGGGGTTTCACCATGTTGGCCAGGCTGGTCTTGATCTCCTGACCTCAGTCATCCGCCCACCTTGGCCTCCCAAAGTTCTGGGATTACAGGCGTGAGCCACCATGCCTGGCCTAGTTAATTATTTTTAAAAACCACCTCCAATATTACTATCCAAGGTCTAAACCAACCTTGTCCAACCCATGGCCCACAGGCTGCGTGTGGCCTAGGATGGCTTTGAATGTAACCAAACACAAATTTGTAAATTTTCTTAAAACATTATGAGATTTGTTTTTTTTTTTTTTTTTTTTTTTTAGCATCAGCTATCATTAGTGTTAGTGTATTTTATATGTAGCTCAAGACAATTCTTCCAGTGTAGCCTAGGGATTGGATATCCCTGGTCTAAGCCATCATCAAATGCTTTCTTACATTACTGCAGTAGCTTCCTAATTAATCTTCCTGCTTTCACTTTTGCTCCCTCTGCAGCCTCTTCTCAATACAGTAGACTTCCTTTTAAGACATCATTGAGACCATGTCAATCCTCTGCTCAAAACAAAACAAAATTTCTTAGAAAAAGAAAAAATCTAATTGAGAACTGAAGTTTTTGCAATGGTCCACATCCTACAAAGGCCCTACATGAGATGATCCCTTGTTACTTTTCTCACTGCCACTCTTCCTACTCTCCCCCTTGCTAGTCTAGTCCAGTCATACAGGCCTCCCTGTTATTCTACAGACATGCTCTTCACTCAGGGTCTTTGCACTTACTGATTCCTCTATCTGGAATGTGCTTCCCTCAGGTATCTAAATGGCTCATACTCTCATTTCTTTCATCAAATGTCACCTTATCAATGAGGTGTTCCCTGACAATCCTATTTTAAATTACAACCTGCCCTCACTCAAGGTACTCCCTATTCACCATACTTTATTTTCTCCTAACAATAATGTACTGTCTACCTATCTCCTGACTCCCCACAAAGGGAGAGAAACGTTTTTCACTGTTTTGTTCACTACTGTATCACCAGGGCCTAAAATGTACCTGGCAGATAGCACTCAGTAAACATTTATTGAAAAAAAAAAAAAAAAAGAATAAATCAGACAGTAGTGCATAAAGATGAAATTTAGTTCTGTATACCAATTAAAACCTTAAAGACAAGTTTAATTTTCACCAGCTCCAAATATCTAGATTTCTTTAGAAATCTATAGAAATTATTCAGGAATTTACACTGTGGCAAATTCTATTTTTCACTTACATCCAAACTATTACATTTTAATCTACTAAAGACATTAAGTCTTTCCATCTCCCAGTCTATAATTTCTACAGAACTAGAATACTAAGCATCTAAGCAGAAAATAATTCCATTTAATGTGTATATATACATATGTTTACTTTTATGTTTGGTTCTTCCTTCATATCAAGTGGTGGCCCTGATTTTCTAAGATTAAGTACCCATAGATAAAAATTCCTTACAGAAAAGAGTTGGGGCAAAACTGTCAAAGTCATCAAAAATAAGGAAAGTCTGAGAAACTGTCAGAGCCTAAAGAAGTCTAAAAAGACAACAGAATGTAATGTTGTATCTGGATGGGATCCTAGAACTAAAAAGACATCAGATAAAAACTAAGGAAATATGAATAAACTATGGACTTTAGTTAACAATAAAGTATCAAACTGTAACAAATGTACCACATGTTAATATAAGAGAAACTCAGCACACTAGTAGGTGGGAGTATTTATATTATCTTTGCTATTTTTGTATACATCTAAAATTATCCTAAAAAATAAAGTCTATTAAGGGGTGAGAGTGTAGGGACTAGGTTAGTTGAGGGTAACTGTCTGGTAAACGTGATACTCTTTTTAGTGTTAAACCTCAGCAAATCAAAGAATCCTATCCTCAAAATGTATAATCAATAATATTCATCATGAACAACTTAATAACAAAAAATAAAAAGAAAGATGCCTAGTACACATGAATCAAAGTTCTGGTTCAGCAATCATGCAGGAGAGTTACTAAGATAAGGCTATCACAATCAGATTCATTTTGGAAAGATCTTTTCAAGGGCACATACGTACAATACATATATCTTTTAGTATTTCTTTTCCACTTTCTATTGTTTAAGTTTAGAAACACGCTAAATTCTAAAAACAATAAGAAAGAAAAAGAGAGAACAGTGGTTAAGCAAAAAAATAAAGACCTGACTTCAAATTCATGGAAATATGGAAATTAAACAAAATTAATGACTAAGTCATCTACAGAAATGATAGGAACTAAGAGATATTCAACACGAGTAAATTAAACACAAAACTAAAGTATAATTCTCAAAAAGTAGAATAAAGCTGGGATATAATTTAGAATTTTTTAAGTTAAGAAAAAATTCCATTCAGTATGATATTCGCTGTGGGTTTGTCATAGATAGCTCTTATTATTTTGAGATAAGTCCCATCAATACCTAATTTATTGAGAGTTTTTAGCATGAAGGGTTGTTGAATTTTGTCAAAGGCCTTTTCTGCATCTACTGAGATAATCATGTGGTTTTTGTCTTTGGTTCTGTTTATATGCTGGATTACATTTATTGATTTGCGTATGTTGAACCAGCCTTGCATCCCAGGGATGAAGCCCACGTGATCATGGTGGATAAGCTTTTTGATGTGCTGCTGGATTCGGTTTGCTAGTATTTTATTGAGGATTCTTGCATCAATGTTCATCAAGGTTATTGGTCTAAAATTCTCTTTTTTGGTTGTGTCTCTGCCAGGCTTTGGTATCAGGATGCTGGCCTCATAAAATGAGTTAGGGAGGATTCCCTCTTTTTCCTTTTTTTTTTTTAATTTTTATTTTATTATTATACTTTAGGTTTTAGGGTACATGTGCACAATGTGCAGGTTTGTTACATATTGATTGGAATAGTTTCAGAAGGAATGGTACCAGCAACTCCTTGCACCTCTGGTAGAATTCGGCTGTGAATCCATCTGGTCCTGGACTTTTTTTGGTTGGTAAGCTATTGATTATTGCCACAATTTCAGTGCCTGTTATTGGTCTATTCAGAGATTCAGCTTCTTCCTGGTTTAGTCTTGGGAGGGTGTATGTGTGGAAGCATTCCCTTTGAAAACTGGCACAAGACAGGGATGCCCTCTCTCACCACTCCTATTCAACACAGTGTTGGAGGTTCTGGCCAGGGCAATCAGGCAGGAGAAGGAAATAAAGGGCATTCAATTAGGAAAAGAGGAAGTCAAATTGTCCCTGTTTGCAGATGACATGATTGTATATCTAGAAAACCCCATCGTCTCAGCCCAAAATCTCCTTAAGCTGATAAGCAACTTCAGCAAAGTCTCAGGATACAAAATCAATGTACAAAAATCACAAGCATTCTTATATGCCAATAACAGACAAACAGAGAGCCAAATCATGAGTGAACTCCCATTCACAATTGCTTCAAAGACAATCAAATACCTAGGAATCCAACTTACAAGGGATGTGAAGGACCTCTTCAAGGAGAACTACAAACCACTGCTCAATGAAATAAAAGAGGATACAAACAAATGGAAGAACATTCCATGCTCATGGATAGGAAGAATCAATATCGTGAAAATGGCCATAAGGCCCAAGGTGATTTATAGATTCAATGCCATCTCCATCAAGCTACCAATGACTTTCTTCACAGAATTGGAAAAAACTACTTTAAAGTTCACATGGAACTAAAAAAGAGCCCGCAACACCAAGTCAATCCTAAGCCAAAAGAACAAAGCTGGAGGCATCACACTACCTGACTTCAAACTATACTACAAGGCTACAGTAACCAAAACAGCATGGTACTGGTTCCAAAACAGAGATATAGATCAATGGAACAGAACAGAGCCCTCAGAAATAATGCCGCATATCTACAACTATCTGATCTTTGACAAACCTGACAAAAACAAGAAATGCGGAAAGGATTCCCTATTTAATAAATGGTGCTGGGAAAACTGGCTAGCCATATGTAGAAGGCTGAAACTGGATCCCTTCCTTACACCTTATACAAAAATTAATTCAAAATGGATTAAAGACTTACATGTTAGAACTAAAAACATAAAAACACTAGAAGAAAACCTAGGCATTACCATTCAGGACATAGGCATGGGCAAGGACTTCATGTCTAAAACACCAAAAGCAATGGCAACAAAAGCCAAAATTGACACATGGGATCTAACTAAACTAAAGAGCTTCTGCACAGCAAAAGACTACCATCAGAGTGAACAGACAACCTACAAAATGGGAGAAAATTTTTGCAACCTACTCATCTGACAAAGGGCTAATATCCAGAATCTACAATGAACTCAAACAAGTTTACAAGAAAAAAACAAACAACCCCATCAAAAAGTGGGCAAAGGATATGAATAGACACTTCTCAAAAGAAGACATTCATGCAGCCAAAAATCACATGAAAAAATGCTCATCATCACTGGCCATCAGAGAAATGCAAATCAAAACCACAATGAGATACCATCTCACACCAGTTAGAATGGCCATCATTAAAAAGTCAGGAAACAACAGGTGCTGGAGAGGATGTGGAGAAATAGGAACACTTTTACACTGTTGGTGGGACTGTAAACTAGTTCAACCATTGTGGAAGTCAGTGTGGCGATTCCTCAGGGATCTAGAACTAGAAATACCATTTGACCCAGCCATCCCATTATACCCAGAGGACTATAAATCATGCTGCTATAAAGACACATGCACACGTATGTTTATTGCAGCACTATTCTCAATAGCAAAGACTTGGAACCAACCCAAATGTCCAACAACGATAGACTGGATTAAGAAAATGTGGCACATATACACCATGGAATACTATGCAGCCACAAAAAATGATGAGTTCATGTCCTTTGTAGGGACATGGATGAAACTGGAAACCATCATTCTCAGCAAACTATCACAAGGACAAAAAAACAAACATTGCAGGTTCTCACTCATAGGTGGGAACTGAACAATGAGAACACATGGACACAGGAAGGGGAACATCACACTCCGGGGACTGTTGTGGAGTGGGGAGGTGGGGGGAGGCGGGGGAGGGATAGCATTAGGAGATATACCTAATGCTAAATGACGAGTTAATGGGTGCAGCCCACCAACATGGCACATGTATACATATGTAACAAACCTGCACATTGTGCACATGTACCCTAAAATTTAAAGAATAATAAAATAAAATAAAATAAAATAAAAAATTCCAAGCAGCAATTAATTACCACATACTTGGAAGAACAAAGAACACTACGATAGTGTACCCCAGAATAAGTATTTTTTAAAATAAAAAAATTAGGTCATAAGCTTAAGGTCAAAAACCATGCTACATTTATTTCTTTATTCCCATATTGCCTGCACATAACAGTTATTCAATATTATAGCTAAATGTTAATTCTTCCTAAAAGAATATCCAAAAGCAATGTCACAGGAATCCAAAGCATGCATTATAGAAAAATGATTGCTAGAGAGATCAGCAATCATTTTTCTATAATTTCAATAAGACATCAGAAGGAAAAAAATTATTTGGGTTTCAAACGTTACTAAGAAAAGATAAATTTAGATTTTTAAAATAATTATGTTGCCTAAATATCAATAAATACTTAGGAATGTTAGTAAAGGGGATCATAATTTTGTTCTTTAATAAGACAGAACATACATTAGTAAAAAGTAACAGCAACAGCTTTCTACAAAATATCACATTTTAAAAATACATTCACTGAGGTCATTTTTAAAGTACTTTATACATTGGGAAAAGATTACTACAGTCAAGCTAATTAACAAATCCAAAAACTCAGTTACCTTTATGTGTGTGTCTGTGCGTGTGTGTGTGTGTGTCTGTGTGTGTGTGTGTGTGTGTGTTGAGAACAAAAGATCTACTTTCTTGGCAAATTTCAAGTATACAACACAGTATTAGTATTGTCACCATGCTGTACTTAAATCTCCTGAAGTTATTCACCTAAATAACTGAAATTTTGTATCCTTTGACTAACATTTCCCCATTTCTCCCATCCCTGCTCTTCACCCCTAGAAATAATATTTCTACTCTCTGCTTCTAAGAGTTTAACTAAAAAATATTCTTGGCTGAGCATGGTGGCTCACGCCTGTAATCCCAACACTTTGGGAGGCCGAGGTGGGCAGATCACTTGAGGTCAGGAGTTCAAGACCAGCTGAGCCAACATGGTGAAACCCCATCTCTACTAAAAATACAAACATTAGCTAGTAGTGGTGACACATGCTTGTAATCCCAGCTACTTGGGAGGCTGAGGCGGGAGGACCACTTGAACCTGGGAAGCCAAGGTTGCAGTGAAATGAGATTGTGCCACTGCACTCCAGCCTAGGGGACACAGCGAGACTTTGTCTCTTGATTGATAGATAGATAGATGGATAGATTATAGATAGACATAGATGTTCTTGAAAAATTAGTACCAGTTATACAAAATGCTTTAGAAATTATAGAAATCTGCTTTATAGGCCAAAAAATGTTTTTGTATTTACTAGAAAGTATATACATTGTAGAAAAATTTAAACTGGTTATGAAAGTAGGAGTTTCATTGCAAGTATATATGCCTAATTCATTTTAATCATATGTGAACTTTTACTTTTTGCAAAGGTGAAGGCTTCAAAATAAAAACAAAATAGGTTAATATTTCTATGAACCAAAATCCTAATTATGGAAAATGTGGAGGTAGAGGGAATTCTTCCCATATAGCCCTGCCAATCAGAAAACCTAAACCTATTATGACTTATTTAATATCCATGATCTTTGTGAATACTTATAAAAAGATTTCCTTTCAAAGGTCTAAATGTCATCCTACCTTTACAAAGCAGGTTATAATTCTGGGGGGTTGCAAAAATTGAAGTTAAATTTTTAAAAGTAACATATTCTATATTGCAACAAAACCCTTACAAACTATATTATTAAAGAAAAGAACAAAGACAAAAGTCATTGCAAACTCAGAATTTCTTTTCCCATGCCAGTCTTGGGAATATTTTATGTAACCACTTAATATAATGACTGTTAAAATTTTATATAACATTTAATGATTTAATAGTAATGACTTCATTAAAAATATGGTAATACAACCTCAAAAATAGTTAACATTATATAGCGATAATTCAATTTTCATTTTTCTTATTTCTAAATTATTTTATTCTAAAGTGTTATTTTAGAAAAAACTTAAAATTTCACAGAAATCATATTTTCAAAAATAAAGCATAAAAATGTAAGGATTTTCATAATAACAGATATTCCAAGAGACTATTATTTGAAAGTGGGAAATATTTACAAAATATTGATGAAATTACTTGAATTTTAAAAGATTAAAATCAATGATATATTTAATCTTAACACATATTTGATATCCTAACTTAACATTCCCATAAAATCAAAGTGAAATAAAATTATTGCCATTCACCCTAAGTCATATCCCAAATTACCAAATATAAATTTACACAGAAGCATTCTACATAAGTTTTTGCACACCTCCAACACACTTTTGAACTCACTTGGGTAAATATGGATCTTTCCAACAGCAGCAGCAGTTTCTACAAAGTTATTTACCTTGTCCAGGTCTTGCAGTTACAGCTGCTCCAGCAGATGGCGGCTCACACTCCTGTCAATTATAATAATGTTATTACAGTGACCTATTACAATGTGTAATTTATAATAAAATAGTAGTGATATCACAGTCTTACCTTTGCTTTCTTTGAGTCTGGATCAAACCTTTCAAGAATTAATTTAGCTGTCTTGTAAGTTTCTTTTTCCATGACTTCTTCAAGCTACGAACAAAAATTTCCATAAATTGTCACATTTCAAAACACACACTACTTATTTGTATAAATCCTATTCAAAAAGGTTTAAATACCCTTAATATATCCAAATAGAATGAAAGACTTCCTACATTCGAATAATTAAAATCCAGATTTTAAAATGGCTTCTAACCTCTAATATGTTACTTGTACTTAACAGCTTTACTGCAAGGAAATACCAAATATTGCTAATTGTTTACATATAATAAGGAGAATAATTACATGCACCAACTTCAATAATGGAATGTGCAAAAATCTATCAGCCATCATTATTGGAAGTTATTAGACATGACAAGCAAATGACAGGCAATTCCTCAGATTTATTTCCTCATAGCACTTAATGCTATTAATTTAAAGAAGGTCGTTAGCCAAGAGCTTTACAAAATAAAATCTCTGTGCCAATTAACTGCTGTCAGCATCGATTTTAGATTATTTATTAGCAGAAGCAATTAGCTTGCTGCAAATGCAGTGAAAACTCACTAACTGGGAGAACAGCCATGGAATTTGCTCAAATGACTTTAAAAGATAACCCTCACCTCTTTTTTTACTTAGACTCAAACTAACTTTAGAGGAAAAAACTGAGCACAGAATTTAAGTAAAAATTTTACTGAGTTCTATGTTCACACTAGAGACTATAATTAAATCACTTCATTATTTTAGCGTTTTATTTACCATGCACTCAAATCACTATATAACTTAATACATGGGTTTAACTTAAAATATAATCGCTAGTAAAGTATCACTAGCAGTTACGGCTAGTTCAACATCAGAAAAAGTTGAACTTTAGTACAAGACAGTCATAGTAATGACAAATTACCTAATGTGTAGGATGAAATGCTTTTGCAAAAATTGGAAAAGAACCTTTTCTTTCTCAGTGACCACTGATAACCACTTAGATTCATTAAATGTCATATTCATTCCAAAGGACATTTATTTTAAAATGCAACCCAAAGCACATTTACTGAGTTAAAAATATGCTGCCACAATAGCAGTTAACAGATTCCTCATTAAACACTCAATTCAACATTTAAGAGGTAGGTACTTAGATGAATGATTTATTAGTCTTGCCTTGGTTTAATGAAACTAAAATATTTTCCTATTTCAAAATTATGATAAATTCTCAAAATAAGCAAGTTGACTTTTCTGATATAAAGGAGACGTTTACAGTATCACTTTAGAGTTAGAAAAAAAAAAAAAACTAGGAACAGAGATAGAAAGAGGGCATAATAAAATACATCCCCAAATCAACATAATCTACATGGAATATCAAAGAAACAAATCCCTGATCTCTACACATTAGACTTTTGATGTTTTAGCAGTGTTGTGCAGTAAAACTTTATGTAATGATGAAAATGGTCTATGTCAGCCTAATAGTAGCCACTAAGCCCTATGTGATAAATGAGCACTTAAAATGTTGCTTGTGCAACTGGGGAACTGAATTTGTACTTTTGTTTTGTTTCATTTTGTTTCATTTTGTTTTGTTTTAGATGGAGTCTCACTCTGTCACCCAGGCTGGAGTGAGTGGTTTCGGCTCACTGCAGCCTCCACCTCCCAGGTTCAAGTGATTATCTGCCTCAGGCTCCCAAGTAAGCTAGGATTAAAGATGCGCGCCACCACACCCGGCTGATTTTTGTATTTTTAGTAGAAACGAGGTTTCGCCATGTTGGCCAGACTGGTCTCGAACTCTTGGCCTCAAGTGATCCACCTACCTCAGCCTCCTAAAGTGCTGGGATTACAGATGTGAGCTGCCGTGCCCAGCTGTAGTTTTATTTCATTTTAAATAATGTAAATGTAAACAGTCATACTGATTTGGACAGATAACTCTAGACTAAAACTACTACTAGGTTTAAAAAGATTAAACTGTGATCTTTAAAACAACACACAAAACTCCAAACCAAAATGCTACTTTATCGAATGATTGCATTCCTGGTAGATTATTCAGCAAGTATTCAAGTGTATCTATGTTTTTATTTATCTTAAATAAAATCAGTTTTTAAATACTAAAAGATACAAATCTGTTTCCCATTTTTTGCATTTATTTCTAACAAAATATTTTCATATAATAGCTTAATTAACACACATCCATACAACATCTAAATACTAATATGTTTTAAATACACTGTTCAGTGGAAAGAACATGAACTTGAAACTTCGGAGTGAGAAAAGATCTGGGTTCAATGCACATTTCCATTCTTAGGAAGACTGTTAGCACGTTTGTCAGGCTCAGTTTCTCCTCTGCATAGATATTTTAATACTTTCTTCATAGCACTACTGTGCAATTTTAAAATATATAATGTAGGAGAAAGAGTCCACAACAGTGCCTAAAATATTAACATAATTTTCAGTGACACCTCAATTACTTAGAATGGGCCTGAAACAAACGATTTCCAAAAACTCAACATATTAACCTCAAGATTCAGGAACAAGAAACCAGAATTCTTGAGAATTCTCTAAATCAAGCTTGTCCAACCCTTAGCCACCAGCCACATGTGGCCTAAGACAGCTTTGAATGCAGCCCAAAACAAATTCGTAAACTTTAAAACATTACAACATTTTTTTGCAATTTTTTATTTTTGAGCTCATCAGCTATCGTTAGTGTTAAAGGATGAATCATTTTTCTGTAATACGGTTGTACTAAAGGTTTTAGGGGATTTTTTTAAGATAGAATAATAAATACATGATTCGATTAAGAGTCAACATTGTGATGAGATTATATATTTCTATAACCTGTAAAAATTATTCCTACTTGATACAGCCATTATATCACAGAAAACATTAAAATGGCACGCTAGCACAAAATAAATCTGAAAAAAAATTTTCTAAGTTTTGAAAGACAATTCTACAAATATTTAATACTAAAATTATCATTCTTGAAACAGAATTTTAAAACACACAAAGCATTAATTTCCCTAACCAATATTTACTCATGAAAAATATTCCAGATGTAAGAAAACTTTCTTTCATTTCTTTCATTTTGCATTAACTTTGCAATTCAGAGTATTAGGGAGCATGTTATACCATATAAACTCATCCTTTTATTATGCTGAAAATACTGTCTAGTATCCCTGATTTGGGGTTTGCTGTTGAAACTGATGATGTTTTTACTAATTCAGATGTTATATCATTTTCTGCTTTTATATAAGAGTATTCCACAATAATAGTCAAATCTTTCTTCTTTGCATTTCTTCTGTTATTGTGTAGCCTCAAGTGAATATTCAAACACTGGGAAAAGCCAGAAAATATTACTGGGTAATACAAAGATGTAACACTTTAAGCCACTGTAAGGTTAAGAACTCTATAGAGAAGAAAAGCTAAAATTGCCAATTTAAGGACTTCTTTAGCTTTCAAAACTTATTTCATGGAATATCATGCATAGGATTTGTACAAAGTATACTTCATACATTTATATAAATTATAGTAGGTATATAAACATTTTTATTTGCAAGAATGACTCACCATTAATAAGAGAGTGCCATAAATGCCCACAAAACTGATTAGATTGTACCACTTCTCTATGATTCTGTACGGTTCCCAGAAAGGTCAACATTAACCTGTAACTCAGCATGTCAGAATTTCTTGCTCTTGCCTTCAGCTGACATTAGTGAATTCCTTTGAACTAGTAACATCTGTAGTTGATTGTTAAGCTTTAATTCTCGGGGAACTATAACACTTTTCCTCATGTTCCCAATTTCTCAAGTGATTTTTCTCAGGATTCAGAAAAACAGATTTCCCAAGGAATGCTAGAAATTACCACATAGGACTACTATTCTGAAAACAGCACAAAATTTTCATGAAGCCATTTAAAGAGGTAATCTTGACTCCTGTATTTTGATAGAGCTTGATTTTTGAACTGTTTTGAAGGAATGCTCATGGATGCAGAGGGATTATCTGTTTGCACAGATTACTCAGTGATTATTAAAAACTCAAGTTTTGTTAAAGGGCCGCAATATACGTGAGTGGCAAAATGCACACAGATCTAGACTTGGGAATTTTTTAGATAAGTAAAGATTACTTCCTAACTTTATATTAATAAGTAAAAACTTACATTAAGCTCTTAAAATATTGTTAAGATGCTCTTTCCTAATTTAACTTTTTAATCAATTGATAATTCATATCTGTCATTACAAATTACAATTTTACAAATTTCAAATTACATTACAAATCTATTCAGATTAAAGGGATGCATCCCCAAGGAAACCACTTTTAATAAAATATCAAGTAGTGACCAGCCTGGCCAACATAGTGAAGCCCCGTCTCCACTAAAAATACAAAATTAGCCAGGTGTGGTGGTGCATGCCTGTAATCCCAGCTACTTGGGAGGCTGCGGCAGGAGAATCACTTGAACCTGGGAGGCAGAGGGCTCAGTGAGCCGAGATTGCACCACTGCACTCCTGCCTGGGCAACAAGAGCAAAATTCCGTCTCAAAAAAAAAAAAACCAAAGTGTAAAACTACTCAAACAAAGCAGCTCTGTTAAAGGCTTGAACAGTCAAGACCACAAACTAGTTCTAGTAGCAAACAGTATTATAACCAACAATAATCAAGTAAATGCAAATTGTGTTTAATAAAGTGAATTAGAGCCAACTTATTTTTCTTTAGTCAAACTGCAAGAGAAATGCCATATTGAATTATTAATACTGATGCCTAATGAACCATTTAAACATGCAGAGCTATTGAACTCTGAACTTTTTCAACTGTTGTCAGACTTAAAATGAAACATCTTTTATGTTGCGATTCCTTTAAAGGCTATTTAAAAAGTAATAAATAGCTTGACTTATCCTTTCACACAATTTTCCAAGTCGGCTCTGTTACTCTATTGAGAGATTTTCCCAAATCATATGTTCTTCAAGATCCTGTTTTCTGGCCATGTGATGCCTGTGACATTGGGCTGCTTCTCATCACTTAGGACTTTTTTCTTTTCTGCTTTCCTTTGTCTTCCTCTTTATCTTTTCTACTTTAACTAATATTTCTCCATTTTGGTATAAGCAGGACTTGTCTCTGATCACCAGTACCAGCTCTTCTTTTTATCTCATCAGCAAGTCAAACCAATCATATCACAACTTCTAAATCACTGACACCATCAGTATTTCCTCACTTTGAATTTCCGGCTGTTCCATAATGTGCAGAATAGCAGAAACATAATAATAAGATATTTCTGTGTTTGGCAATTTAGGACCACCAAAATTGCCAATACAATTTTGATAAATACCTCATAGGACACCTAATAAGGAGCAAACAAATAAAGCTACGGAATCCTTTCAAAATTAAAGTTCTCTTACTTTTCAGGTACTTAAAGCCCTTAAAACCTGTATCTATTACCATCAATTCACAGAATAATTTTTAACGTTAGTCTTAACCTTCACAATATTGGTTTCTTAATTATTACTTATTACATACTAGACTAAAATATATTGATCATTTGCACCTGATTAAATTTTATTAAATACATTTCTATACAACATAATATTATCAGCAGTTATCATTTTCACACTTCAAAAATAATCATTAAAAAATTAGCAGCTCTATGTCAAACACCAACTTCAATTCACTTATTACAGACTACTATGTATCAATATCTAGAGTGCCTTCTATCTTACTCTTGGTCCTCTTTCCAACACATCTGAAGGGATGCATCAACTAGCCCCACAATAGATATCCATGTGATCAGAGTTACTGATAGAAGGTGGAAAACTCTGAAGAAAACAATTATCTCTCTCTCTCCCATCTCTTCTTCAGTATTTTCATGTTGAATTTCTCTCTTACAACCGATCTTCTTGATTCCCTCTCTTTCTTGGTGTCAAGAAAACCTGAGAACTGACATGTGGAGATATTTTGTCCTTTTTTATTTAGCTCCAATAAACAATCTGGTACCCACCTTTTTACCCTCTCTGCCTCATTTAGGCCTCCAATATGACTCATTTACTTACTTCTCAGCTTCCAGCTGATATAGATTCTCAGAATCTCAAGTCCTTCTAAACTACTTTTTCCTGTCAATCATTAACTAGCAAAAATATTCACAATTTCACTTCATCATTAAAATGCTATATAAAAGCATATTATTAACTAGCAAAAATATTCACCATTTCACTTCATCATTAAAATGCTATCTAAAAGCATATTTCTTCCTTGGAGAGTCATTAACTTCCAACACGTAAACATTAATTATTCAGTTCTTATTAGTTTAATATAAATTAATTTTAAATAAAAGTTAACTTACTATTTTTTTCCTCTGGGATTTTAAATCATCCAATGCTTCATCTAGAAAACAAGATTTAAATCAAAGCTAAATCAAAGATTAAGATATTTAGATATAAGAAAAAATCATGCCAAATGACACACAGTAGCAAACATAAGAAAACTTTCTCATTTTAGGATTTCTCAAAATTTAACTGGTGTAGAGACAAAAATTATCTCAATCTTCACCCACATATAGTTCATATTTTTGCCTGTATTATATATTATAGGCCGTTTAGAGGAAAAAATTGACTTTACATAGTATAAAGCACCTTCTTAAATTGAAATATATACAAATATTTTTTAATGTGTTCAGAAACATTACTTTCTACTATTTCTTTTTCCTTTCAACACCTCACCCACATTAATTTACAAAATTAGTATCAAATCTCTTTTTATACACTGGTAATAAAAATGTTCTCTTTGTTTATAAGGAAATAAGTACATATTTTACTTAGTCAAGCCTAAAGATATTAAGCACGACTTTCTAAAAAAAACTAGAAAATCTACCTTATTGCATCTGAGAAGAGACATGGAAAAAAATACTAATGACCTTTCAAAATTAAACACTTCAAAGATTTGCCCGCTTATATAGGTTGGCATGGTGGAACAGAAAGAATCACCTCAGAGGGTATCTTTTATGAATGTCAATGTTTGATTTACAAATTTATTTAAGTTTCTAGTTTTTCTCTAGAAATATTTAACTAATACAGATTGAAACACTATTACATATGGAAAGAAGAACTTATGGCTTGAATATTATCAAATGAAATGTAAATAATTCTTCTTAATACTTAATTAAATTTATAAATAAAATTATTACTTCTTCACTGAAATTCTAGGTAACAAATACCTGAATACCCAACTCAAAGTATATCATTTATGTAAAAATTCAAGGAAACACAAACATATAAAAAGATGATTTTACTATAAAAATGTTTTTCAAAATAGATTAAGCAGTCTTTAATGTGATAGCTAACTTATTACTAAAAGCAGAGGAAATCTGCTAACATCTTCAAAGAGAATAGTAATTTTTTGTTAGATAAGACCAAGCCAAACATCTGTACTTTAATCCAAGGGTTAGCAAACTTATTCTGTAAAGGAAAAAGTAAGTATTTTGGGCTTTATGGGCCAAAAAGCAAAATCAAGTCTGTATTTTTTGTTTTTTGAGACAGGGTATTGGTCTGTCACCCAGGCTGGGGTGCAGTGGCATGATCTCGGCCCACTGCAGCCTCTGCCTCCAGAGTTCAAGCAATTCTCATGCCTCAGCCTCCCAAGCTGGAATTACAGGCGTGTACCACCAAACCAAGCTAACTTTTGTATTTTTAGTACACACAGGGTTTCTCCATGTTGGCCAGGATGGTCTCGAACTCCTGACCTCAGGTGATCCACCTGCCTTGGCATCCCAAAGTGCTAGATTACAGGCATGAGCCACTGCGCCCAGCCTAAGAAATATAAAAGAAATACAAAATTTCCATAAACTTTATAGACTAAATTCAAATACAGGTTGAGTATCTCTTATCTGAAATGCTTGGTGCTAGAAGTGTTTCAGATTTCAATTTTTTTAAAATTTTGGAATATCTGCAGAATACACCCCGCTGAGCATCTCAAATCCAAAAATCCAAAATCCAAAATGCTCCAAGGACCATTTCTTTTGAGTATCATGTTGGCATTCAAAAAATTTTGGATTTAGGAGCATTTCAGATTTTGAATTTTCAGATTTGGGATGTTCAACCTATATAATAATTGAGTTCAATTTTTTTGTAATATAAGTCTACCAGTGAAAAGAATGGAATACTTTCAGGGGTGGATAACATTTCACTTAATTGAGGATCAAAGCTAAGTGTTCTCTATCATCAAAACTGATTGCAAATGATAATCCATTCATGCTGATCTGTAATGAGATTTTACATATTTGATTTTTTAATGTCTTTTCACACAGGTAGTTACTGCCAAATACTGATATCAATCCACAAGCATATGATTTTAATTGAGCACATTCACTAATTTGAAAGGCATTTATAAAATTCTATTAGATTCTTCTCTTGGCATTTGCCTTTTAGGGTATTATTACATTGGAAGTCAACTACCTCCAATCAAAGACTGAAGCTCTTCAATTATACAGTGAAATGGATTTAGAAACATGGAAATTTCCTTTGCACTTGCCTTGAGGTCTGAAAAATTCTACTGGAACTATAATTTCAGCTGGGATAATGCATCTGCTACAAATTTGTGTGGGAATGGCAATCCTGCTTCTTGTTTCCATTTTTATAGCACTTTTAAAAAAATTACTTGTTATTACAATGTTGTTTTCTAAACGACTTTACCACATTATAGGTTTTGCATATATACATTGTTTTGCCTTACAATCTTAGGTTGGATTAATTAAGAACCATTATCAAGGCTGTAGCAAAAGCTAATTTCCAAAGCCAGTCAGTATTCAAACACAGTGGCTGAAGATGGTCCTTCTCATTTGGAAGTATTTCAATCTAGGTTTTGATCTCAAAATATGACAATAAAACTTTGTCACTGCTAAGCCATCAAACTGCTGTGAGGCAAGTCAAGAGAGCTTCTATTCATGATTAAAATTCACATAACTGACAATGGTTAAGTCCATGAGAGCAATGAAGTTCCCTTTGGCCCTACACAATGACAAATTCAAGTATGTTCTGCAAAGTACCTGTTGTTGAATAATACAATGAATAACCATAGAATTTAAACACCTTACAGTTTCAAAAGTTTTGTACAATTTGTACAACTAAGTCTCTTTCTGTTACATATTTTTACCACCAGCAGTTACAGTACATCTTAGCAGATTCCACTTCAGGTTGTAGTAAATTGCTGTTTTCTAAACTTCACTGAAAATATTCTCACCTAAAGTTGTTCTGCAAAGACTTTGTATGGAGACTAATTCTTCAGTCACTTCAAGCTCAGCATGGACAACTCAAACTACAATTGAGCAGTATTGATAGCATCTGTCAACTCAACAACAGCCAAGGAAGATCACTTGAAATCATTTGCCTTGTTCTTTAATTGACTACTCATGTTTGTTTTTCTGAATTTTCTCAATTCTTCAGGCAACTGTCCTTGCTGAAACGTTACTAGTCAGTCATAAGTGTATTTTCCCTGAATACTTTCTTCTACTGCAGCAATCAAACACAATTTAATTAACTCATCTTTGGTAAATGGCTTTCCTTTCTTCACAAACAAGCCACTCAGAAACTTTCTTTGGCTGAAGCCCCATTTTCCCTTTTAGTTTTATGGAGCAATTCTGCAATAATATATTCCATTTTAAATTTTCTAATTTTTATGACCATTGCTTTCTGTGAGTTGGGAATATGATGATGAGTAGTTAGTATGGTAATGTCAAATACATATTGTACTCTTTTAGCACAGCTATAACGTCATTGCATAAAAAATACAATGCATTGCATAAAAAATACAATGCTTTGCATTTTGGTAATAAAATAGTCCACATTCCATTATGTACTAAAAGTGCAACATTCAAAGTCCACTTTTCTTTTCTGGTTTTTACATGATGGGTATGCATGGGTAATAAAAATAAAATAAAATTGTCACAGTACAACAATACACATGGCACTTAAAAAATGCTGTAAAGTTATAACTGCATTGGTTGTACAACAGTGTGAAATGATGAAATGATTAGGCCTACAAGTGCCTGAAGTGAGAGCACCACATACAGTCTGTCACAGCTACTCAATTCTGCTATTGTAGGATGAACGCAGCTAAAGACAGCATGACTGTGTTCCAATAAAAACTGAAATTTGAATTTCATATTTTACATGTCAAAATATTATTCATTTTAATATTGCAATAATTTAAAAATATAAAAGCCAATCATGAGCTGTACAAAGCAGTGGGCAGGACTTGGATTCCAGGCTGCAGCCACCAATCCCTGCTTTAATTTATACAGGGTCCAACTTGTAAAACAAAACAACTAAAAATAATGGAGAATAAAAAACAAGGACAGGACCAATAGCTTCAGGCTTAAAAAAATACTATGTCACTGCAAGACAATCTTTTACAAAGTCGATTTTAAACATACATGTAATACCTATTCAAATGAATTAGTACAATTAAAAACAAAAAGAACCTCTGAAATATATTTTAAAGCAAAAAAAAAATCCCTTTCATAACCACGTCCAGATCTGCCTATTACATAAGTTAAAAATATTCATACATTTGATTTCCTTAAAGAAGTATTCCAAAGGACTCTTGAAAAGGGTTTCGTATTTTTTTACTATCTTGCTATTCCTTGAAGTCAGAAAGCATATTTGCTTTCAACTTCTTCCTATTCTTCCACCATCTGCTATATTACTAAATATCACCAAAAACAGTATCAGAAGCTTAAATTTCCTTAATCTGATAAAAAGCATTAGCATTTTTTAAAACTACAGCAAACATCATACTTAATGGTAAAATATTAAAAGTTTTTCCATTAAAATCAGGAACTAGACAAGGATACCTGCTGTTCCCACTTCAAGTGAATACCGTACTGAGTCCTAACCGATTTAAGCAAGAAAAATAAAAGAATAAGAATTGGAAAAGAAGAATCAGTGCCATCAGCTCACATTTGTATAACACTTTGCAATTTTTATATGCTTTCATATATAGTAATATTTACTACTTTTAACAGTCCTACCAAAACAAATATTCCTGTTTTCATTTTATTTTTTTGTGGGCACATAGTGGCCGTATATATTTATGGGGTGCATGAGATGTTTTGACATAGGCATACAATGTGAAATAAGCACATCATGAAGAATGCAGAATCCTTCCCCTCAAGCATTTATCCATTGAATTGTAAACAATCCAATTATACTCTTTAAGTTATTTTAAAATGTACAGTTATTACTGACTATAGTCACCCTATTGTGCTTTCAAATACTAGGTCTTATTCTTTCTGTTCCCATTTTATAAATTAAGAAACTAAGGTTCAGCTGGGCACAGTGGCTTATGCCTGTAATCCCAGCACTTTGGGAGGCTGAGGCAGGTAGATCACTTGAGGCCAGGAGTTCGAGACCAGCTTGGCCAAAATGGTGAAACCCTGTCTCTACTAAAAATACAAAAAAATTAGCTGGGCATGGTGGCAGGTGCCTGTAATCCCAGCTACTTGGGAGACTGAGGCAGGAGAACTGCTTTAATCCAGTAGATGGAGGTTGCAGTGACCTGAGATCGTGCCACTGCACTCCAGTCTGGGCAACGGAGTGAGACTCCATCTCAAAAAAAAAAAAAAAAAGAAACTGTAAGGTTCAGGGAACTTGTTTGTAGTAGAAAAAGATGGCCAGTGTGGCTGGAGCAAAAGTGAACAAAGGAGAGTGAAAGATGAGGTTGAAGAAACAGGAACAAGCTAGAAAGTCAGGATATGAATTCAGATTTCATTCTGTTTGCAATGGGAAGCTATTACACAATTTTAAGCAAAAGACACACAGATCTGATTTATACCTTAAAAACAGACTAGTGAAGAAGCAATTGTGCAAGCAACAGATGATAATGAATTAGAACTGTAGTAGTATGGGTGCAGGAAATCAACATGGCACATGGATACATATGTAACAAACCTGCACATTGTGCACATGTACCCTAAAACCCTAAAGTATAATAAAAAAAAAAAAAAAAAAAAAAAAAAAGAACTGTAGTAGTAAAGAAAGTGAGAACTGGTCAGATTCAAGATAATTTTGGAGGTAAAGATTATATGACTTGCTGGTAATGTGAATGAATATGAAAGAAAAATCAAAAATAGCTCCCAGGCTTTTGGTCTTGTGATGGTTAATTGTATGTGTCAACTTGATTAGGTCACACAAGGTATCCAGATAATTGGTCAAACATTATTCTGCATGTCTGTGAGGTCGTTTTGGGGTAAGATTAGCATTTCAATCAGTACACTGAGTAAAGCAGATTGCTCTCCCTAATGAAGTGGCCCTCAGCCAATCAGCTGAAGGCCTGAATAGAACAAAAAGTTTGCTCCTCCCTCCAGTGAGTGAGAACACACCATGCCTGACTCCCTGGAGCTAGGACATCTATCTTTTCCTGCCTTCAGACTCAAACTGAAACATCAGTTCTTTCTGGGTCTTGAACCTGCTAGCTTTCAGACTAGAACTTACACTTACTAGCTCTCTTGGTTCTCAGGCCTTCAGACTTAGACTGGAACTAAACCATTAGCCCTCCTGGGTCTCCAGCTTGCTAACTGCAGATCTCGGGACTTCTCAGTCTCCATAATTGCATGAGCCAATTCCTTATAATATTTCCTATTGGTTCTGTTTCTCTGGAGAACCCTAACTAATAAAAGTTTTAACTATTGGTCATATAGGGTAAGCATTTACTGAGATGGAGAAGACAAAGGGAAGAGAAGATATGAGGGAGTGGGAATAAAGGGGAGGAGCAATATTAATTCTCTTTTGGCCATGTTACTTATGAGATGCCTACTAAACTCCTAAGTGGAAATGTCAATTACACAGTTAGGTATACAAGTCTATAGCTGAAGGGAAGAGTCTGGACTAAGGACTTAGATTTGGGAATCATTAACAAATAGGCAATATTTAAATCTGTGGAAGTGAATAAAATCACCTAGAGATGTACCGTCTAATGTATTAATAGCCAGGAGCCACATGGGGCTATTTAAATTTAAGCTATTTAAAATCCAGTTCTTCATTTACACTAGCCTCATTTCAAGTGCTCAACAGTCACAAATGGCTAGCAGATACCATATTGAACAGTAGATACAGATTATTCTCATCATAGAAGGTTCTATCATACAGCACAGACCCAAACGAGTTATCAAAAAAAAAAGAAAGCCAAAGGCAGAATTCTAGTAGAAGAGGTAAAGCAAACAAAACTAAAAAGAAATCACCAGTGAAGTTTTGTCAAAGAAGCTTAAAGACAAAAAGTTTTCAGAAAAAGAGTGAATAACTAAATTAATACAAATGCTATTAAGAGATCAAGCTGTATGAGAAAAAAGAGCTGATTACTGGCTTTGACAAGACATAGATAATGAGTGACCTTGAAATGAGCCACTGCAGTAAAAAATGGTGGAAACAAAACCTAAACAAATTATGTTGAGAAGGAATAGGTGGGGGAAAAGAAGAGATAACAACTATAAACAATTTTTAAAAAAATTTTTGTTTTGAACAAGAAAGAGAAATTGGTGGCAGCTTAAAGGAAATGTAGGGTCAGGAGAGGTTTTTTCCCCCAAATAGTCATACTGAGGCAGAATTATATGCCAATAGGAATAATAAAATAGGATATGATGCAAAAGAGATGATAACTACAGGAAATAACTGTAAGAGCAAAGCTCTAGAGATGGCCAGAGTATTTAGAATCCAGAGCATAAATGACGGTTAGCCATGGATGAGATCAATGCCAGTCTTAAAAAATATAATGAAGGTTGAGACCCTACTGAGTACAGGTAGAGCTAACTTTACATACATTCAGCCCTCCATATGGATTAGTTCAGCACTCATGGAATTAAATCAACCATGGATCAAAAATATTCAGAAAAAAATTAAAAATAACAATACAACAATAAAAAATACAAATTTAAAATTAATAAAATATAGCAACTATTTATACAGCATTTACATTGTATTAGAGATTACAAGTAATCTACAAATGATTTAAAGTATGCAGGAGGATGTGTAGGTTACATCCAAATTCTACACCATTTTTATTCTCGGGGGTATTGGGACCAATCCCTCACAGATACTGAAGGACAACTTCACTTGGTGGTGTAGGTAGCTCTCATCTGTTTACATCTATTTTCTGTATAAAGTAAGACTATAGGTTAAGAGTGACCAGGTAGATTTTGTAGGGTTTGTTTGTGACTTTTGATTTTTTTATTTGGTTGGTTGGTTTTAGTTTGGTTAGATTTGATTGTTGGTTTTTGGTAGGAGGCAGGTATTAGCGATTTGAGGACAAATACAGTAACAAACATCACGCTGACAGAGAAAAAGGTGAATTTACTGGGGAACTATAATAGGACCATAAGGCAGTTTTAAGTACATATTTGATATCTGCAATCATAGATTTAAAATAAGTCTGGTCAGGTGAGCATGTTGTATGATTTTCCTCTAATAAGTTTAGCTGCTTCAATGAGATTGAACCTGTAAATGTATTTAATCAGAATACTGTTTTGCCAGTCATTGATTAGGCATATAATTGTATTTAAAGAGGGTAAGCTTTGACAGATAAGTAGGATGAGAAGGAGAAGCAAAAGAGTCAAGAGTGTCAGCAAGGAAATAGTCATTGGGGTAGATTATAGGACCTAATGTGAGCAGAAGAGAAGAGAGGTTGTGAGTGAGGAGGGCAATTTGAAAGTCATATATTAATATTAGTACAAACTTTATTTGGATCCTTAGTCAAACGAATAAAATTTTTTTAAAAGCAAATGATACTTATGAGATAACTGAAAAGTTAATATTTTTATATTTAATATTTTATGATATTAAGAATTCTTTTCTAGGTATGAAAATGGAGAGATACATTTGGGATATACTTCAAAATAATATATGGGGTGAAAAAAATGGGTTGAGGTAAAAATGAAACAAGACTCTGTAACAAACCAAGTTTTCCATAAAGACTGATTTAACAAATTTAAATTCTCTTTATTTAAAAATGTTTGTTTTGGTCGGGTACCGTTGCTCACGCCTGTAATCCTAGCACTTTGGGAGGCAGAGGCAGGCAGATTGCCTGAGCTCAGGAGTTCGAGACCAGCCTGGGAAACATGGTGAAACCCTGTCTCTATAAAAATACAAAAAATTAGCTGGAAGTGGTGGCACGCACCTATAATCCCAGCTACTCTGGAGGCTGAGGCACGAGAATCACTTGCCTGGGAGGCGGAGGTTGCAGTGAGCCGAGATCGTGCCACTGCACTCCTGCCTAGGCGACAGGCTCTTCCTATCCCCCTGACTCTGTCTCAAAAAAAAAAAAAAAAAAAAAAAAAAGTTTGTTTTGTGTAAAAAAAAAATCTAAATGAACAAGATGGAAATAACACAAATTAAAAACAGAACCATCTTGATCATTTATAACCTTTCTCATGCTTTATGATAAACAACTCTTCAATACTTACCACATTATCATTCCAATATCATATTTTACAACCTGTCTTACCAGCACACTCTAAGATAGGTATTTTTAAAAATATTTATTAAAAATTGGAATTAAACTTACTATTTCTTTCTGTTCTCTTGGAAAAGAAGAAAATAATTACTGTTCTTATGCTCCAGATGCTAAAGGGGAAGCAAAATTCAGAAACAAAAAACATCATTAGAAAAAGCGAATTAGAAGCCATGTAAAATGAAAACATATTTCCAATTATAGTTAGGTACATTGTTTCCCTTTATATACAGAAAACTAAAAAGCATTTATTTCTGCCGGAGAACATTAGAACCTGTGCTTTCAAAGGAGGAGTTCTCAACCTAAAGTCCACAGACCTTCTGATGATCCCCTTAAATTGCAAAATTACCTTTGTGTGCATAAGTGCATTTCTCTGGAAAGACCATTGCTTTCAATCAGTCTGAAAGGAATCTATGCACCCCCCAAAAGATTGAGAATATTAGAATCCCTAAGTAAGCATCAATTCCAAAAACTTAATTTGTCTATTCCCACACATTAAGGAAAAATGCTCTTACAAATGTAAGAGTATTATACGAATGTACGTTGCCACTCCTTCCCTATTATTTAACAATAAAGGGACAATCTCTACTCTAAGAGATTAAGCTACCTGAGGGAAAAATAAACAAAAACCTTACCTTCAAATAAATACTTGATAAGTAAAATTAGCTAAATATCTTCTTCCAAAGATTTTATAAGGATAATTCTTTAGGCCTTGCATTAGAAAGACATCAAATGAATTGAAAGAATTAAAAGAAACTAAATGAATAATCCTCATCACAAACTTGTCAGGGTCATCTCCTAAATTCAATGTAAACATAGCAAAATACCTCTTTTCCATAGAACCTGGCAGAAATAAGTACATAAGGCTGGGCACGGTGGCTCACGCCTATAATCCCAGCACTTTGGGAGGCCAAGACAGGTGGATCTCCTGAGGTCAGGAATTTGAGACCAGCCTGGCCAACATGGTGAAACCCCATCTCTACTGAACATACAAAAACTAGCCAGGCGTGATGGCACACGCCTATAGTCCCAGCTACTTGGGAGGCTGAGGCAGGAGAATCACTTGAACCCAGGAGGCAGAGGTTGCAGTGGGCCAAGATCATGCCACTGCACTCCAGCCAGGGCGGCAGAGAAAGACTGAAAAAAAAAAAAAAAAAAAAAAAAAAAAAAGAAAGAAATATATAAACATTATTCATCATCTTAAAACATACATTGTATCTCTTGTAAAAAAAAAATTCGATTGTTCTGGAAATAAATTTAGAATATAAGTATGAAAATTAGTTCTTCACTCAGCATTTGCTATTTTGGGGAGTCAACCTGCAAGTAGTGACCAGTGATCCCTGTCTCTTGGTATTCACGCCATTGTATAGTCCTCTCTCACCAGCGTTGGTCTGTGCAACCAACAGCATGGCAGAAGTGATAGTGTATCACTTCAAGATTAAGTTATAAAGGACTGCAGCTTCCATTTTGGGCCTCTTCTTTCACTTGTCTTTCTCTCTCCTGGATTACAAGCTCTGTGAGAAGACAGCTGTCATGACATGAGAACAGTCAAAGAAATCTACGAAAAGGTCCATGCAGTGAGGAAGAAAGGTCTGTGGTAAACACTCAGCAAAGAACTGATGCCTGCTAACAGCTGCCTGTGTGAATTTAGAAGTAAATTAGGGAAAAATCAGCCAAAGTGAGTAGGACCACACCAGATACCTTATTAGGATTTGAATTCAGAACCCATTTTGGTGGTGGCAAGACAATTAGCTTTGGCATGATTTATAAATTCCTGGATTATACAAAGAAAAAGGAAACTAAATATAGGCTTGCCAAAAAATGGCCTGTATGAAAAGAAAAAGACCTCAAGGAAAAAGCAAAAGGAACACAAGAACAGAATGAAGAAAGTCAGGGGGATTGCAAATGCCATTGCTGATGATAGCAAAAAGAAATAAAATGTCTAGCAGTAAGCTGGAGATTGGATAACAGCAGAGGGAGTAAAAATCTGCAATGACTTTATCTACAGTGATTGTATGGATTTAGTTAAGCCTTGAGATGACTGTGGCCCCTACCAACAGCTTAATTGCAATTTACCTAAGAACAAAAGATCCTGAGATAGAACTACCCAGCTAAGCAGCTCTTAACATTCCTGCCCCTCAAGAGCTGAGACATAATAAACATTTGTTGTTTTAAGCTACTGAGTTTTGGGGCAATCTGTTACACAGGAATAGATAATACACTTTTTAAAAATATTGTGATTATTTATTTTTGTGACATGAAAACACCAAATAACTAGCACCAGATTCCTTTTTGGCATTTGGACAATTACCTAAAAGTACAAAAAACACCAGGCTTTGTCCTTACCAAGGGAAGGGAGATAAGAGAATATAAGTTAAACATAATGCCCATAACCCTCAAGGATCCCACAATAATAAAAAAGTCTCATATCACTTCTCCAGTGCAAACCCACTGAAATAGTAACAGGCTGGAAGAGAGGACTTTTAAAAAGCATACAGAGAAAGAAAATGGGGAAAAAAAGATGGAACTGCAGAGACAGTGGCCAGAATTCTGTAGGAAATGTATAAATTTTCTTAAATGAGTAGATACTTTTTAAAAAGCATATATAATTGTCAGTGTAAATACTACAAAAATTGAAATATACTCTCTTCAAAATAAAATTCACTAAATCCTCTCTGTGGACAATAAATTCCTCTGGTTTTTATCGGAATTCCTCCTGGATAACATAAGCTATCAAACAACAGACATTTCCATATGTCAAGTCTTCAAGACTTGAGAAGGTAAAACACAGAGTTTATTATTCTTTAGGGCTAAATTAAATGAAATTCTTTGGTATTTTTTGTTATTTTTGTAGAGACAGGATCTCACCATGTTGCCCAGACTGGTCTTGAACTCCTGGCCTCAAGTGATCCTCCTGCCTCTGCCTCCCAAAGCACTGGGATTACAGTCATAAACCATCATGCCTAGCCCTTTTATATTTTTAAATAAAATTTAGAAAAAGAACTAAAGTACTTCAGGACTCTGTTTTAGTTATCCCAACAAAGGTTTTGCTCTCCCAATAATTAAAAATAATGTATTAAAATATAGCAACATACTTTGTGAAGATATTGACGATATTAAGGATATTATTACTAACCTCTAGTTAGAGAATAGTGGCATAAGCTCCACTTCCCCCTTCTCTTCATAAAAATAATCCAAACAACAAGGAGAACAAAAATAAAACTGCAAACTCCTTCTCTGGTAAAACAGAGATAAACTCAACCACCAGAATATGTGGAGGCACTCTCAAAAGCAATGGAGATTATTACACAGGGGCTCCAAAAAGTGGAAGCAAAACAACAAAACTGCGTATTTCACAAAGAGGTAACAAGGTAAACTTTTCCAAGTGTAAAACTTAAAACCCATGTTTGTAACAATGAGAACAAGATGCACAGCTACAGGCAGACACTCCTCAGTTTGGTTCCAATAAAAAAAGAGAGAAGGCAGAAATTAAAAAGAAATTATTCAGAAGTGCACTATTTACAAAGAGTATTCTGTTCCTATGGCAAGGGGGTTGGGGGGAAGTTTCGTATTGTGAAAGAAATACAATTGCCTAGCCCCACTGGCTGGGAAAAAATAACAGCTAAACAAATTCACACACAAAATCCTGAATCATAAGGAAAATTCCAGTTAGCCTGGAACACAGGAAGATATGCCTTTATACCAACACGACCTATAAATATCTGACCCAAAGTAAATGTACCACAAAGTAAAAGGTTTTAATTATAAAAACCAAAAGCAAAAAAAATTGTTTCAAAACAGACCAACTTCTTTCATATCAACAAATATTAAGTGGGCTAAACTCACTAAGGTAAAAGAAAAAGACCTTCACACTGTAACACCAGACAAAATCCAACTCTATGATGTAAATGGATGCATCTAAAACTAAGTATCTTTTAAGGTTGAAAATAAAACCATAGACAAAGGTAAAGCAGGCAAACGCAAACAAAACAAGGGTTGTGATCTTAAAACTCCAATGGTTAAACTTTTTTTAAAAAACCTTTAAACTAAAAGAAGGTCACATTATAAAGTTAAAAAAAAAAAAAATGTGATTCCTTTCCAAAAAACGTTGACTGAGCACATCCACAGGCAAAAACAAAAAACAAAAATTAAACCACCTCGACCTGAACCTTAACTCAAAATGGATTATGAACTTAAATGTTAAAAAAAAAAATTTTATGGTATAGAAAAAAACGTTAAGAGAAAACCTTCACAACCTGTAGCAAGGTAAAGTGGTCTCAGAATTGACAAGAAAAACACAATTAATAAAGGGAAAAACTGATAACTTGAACCTCATCAAAATTAAAAACTTTTGCTCTGCAAAAGACCCTGTTGGGAGAATGAAAAGACAAGACAATCTAAAGACTAGAGGGAAAAAAAAAGCTGTAAACCATATATATCTGACAAAGAACTTTTTTTTTTTTTTTTTTTTTTTTTTTGAGACGGAGTCTAGCTCTGTCACCCAGGCTAGAGTACAGAGGGGCATGATCTTGACTCACTGAAACCTCCGCCTCCTGGGTTCATGCGATTCTCCTGCCTCAGCCTCCCAAGTAGCTGGGATTACGGGCACGCGTCACCATGCCTGGCTAATTTTTGTATTATTCATAGAGACAAGGTTTCACATGTTGGTCAGGCTGGTCTTGAACTCCTGACTTCATGATCCGCCCGCCTCAGCCTCCCAAAGTGCTGGGATTACAGGCGTGAACCACTGCACTTGGCCAGAACTTTTATCTATAATATATAAAGAACTCTCAAAATTCAACAGTTAAAAAAACTAATAATCCAATTAGAAAATTGGACAAAAGTCATGAATAAACATTTTGCTAAAAAAGATACATATTAATGGCAAATAACCACATGAAACATCCTCAGCCATTAGGGAAATAAAAATTAAAACCACAAGGAGATATTGCTACATACCTATCAGAACAGTCAAAACAGAAAATAGTGATTAACACCAAATGCTGGCAAGGATGTAGAGAAACTAGATCACTCACACCTACCTAGTAGAAATGTAAAACGGTATAGTTACTCTGAAAAAAAGTTCAGCAATTTCTTATAAAACTAACATGTACTTACCATATACTCCAGCATTTGCACCCTTGGGCATACACCCCAGAGAAATGACTTATGTTCATATAAAAACCTGTACAAAATATTCATTGCAGCCTTATTTGTAATAGCAAGAACTGGAAACAATGCAAATGTTCTTCAGCAGGTGAATAGTTAAACTATGATACATTAATACCATGGAATACTACTCAGAGAAAGAAAGGAACTATTGACAACATTGAACAACTTGGATGGATCTCAAGAATATACTGAGTGAAAAATGCCAATTTCAAAAGGTTACATACTATGTGGTTCCATTTTATAACATTCTTGAAATAACAAATTTGTGGAGACAGAAAACAGATTAATGGATGGCAGGGGTTAAGAATGGGGAAAGTGGAGGGAGATGTGTATGGCTCTAAAGGAGTAGCAAAAAGGAGCCTTGTGGTGATGGAACAGTTCTGGATCTGAATTATGCAGTGGTTACACAAAGCTACAGGCGATAAAATTGCATAGAAATATAAAACCCACTCAAAGGAATTCATATAAAACTGATGAACTCTGAATAGGCTCCGTGGACTGAAGCAATGTCAATTTCCTGGCTTAATATTTGTTGATACGAAAGAAGTTGGTCTGTTTTGAAACAATTTTTTTGCTTTTGGTTTTTATAATTAATTAAAACCTTTTACTTTGTGGTACATTTACTTTGGGTCAGTTATTTATAGGTCGTGCTGGTATAAAGGCATATCTTCCTGTGTTCCAGGCTACCTAGAAATTTACTGCAGTAGTTCTCCCTTAATCTCAGTGATACGTTCCATGACCCCCAGTGGATGCCTGAAACCATGGACAGTACCAAATCCAACATATACTGTTTTTTCCTATAAATACATATCATGTAGGTGTAGGGATTTAATTTATAAATTAGGCACAGTAAGAGGTTAACAAAAATAACTAATAATAAAATAGAACAAGTATAACTATACTGCAATAAAAGTTATATGAATGTAGTCTCTCTCGAAAAACTAACATTTTCAGACTGCAATTGACCACAGTTAACTGAAACTGCAGAGGGCAAAACTATGGATGAAGGAAAAACTACTGTATAGATGTTACCATTGGGGTGAGCTAGGTGAGGGTACCTGCAACCTGCCTGTACATTTTTTTCTGCAACTTACTATCAATCTATAATTTTTTCAAAATTAAAAATTCTTTTTAAAGGATGTGTTTACAATGAAGATATAACAGAAATACCCATGTAAAGAGCAAAGCATCAACATTCACAAAGCAAAACCAAAAGAAATACAGGGAGAAGTAGAAATACACTATTAGGACATAGAAGATCTATATAGCATAAGGTAGTTCTCATTGCTAATATTCAACTCTGTGTAACTGAAAAAAGAGAATACATCTTCAAATGTTCATGAAACACTTAAAAAATTGACCAAATAACATTCCACCAAAAAAACTCAATAAATTTACATCAGAAATATTTAACATTCTCTGAGAGCAATACAATAAAACTAGAAATTTTAACTAAGACAATAAATAAAAATATAAATATATATTTGCCATCCATAAATAACTCACAGATTATAACTCCCTCCAAAAAATCACGATATCTTGAAAATAACCAAAATAAATCACTATATACCAACACCCATGGCATAAAACTAAAGCATTGGTCAGAAATGTCATAGTTTCAAAAACATGTACAGTGTTATTGTTTCAACAAAGAATGAAAATAAAGAAAAGTTTTCGGATGTTTTTATAAAATGATCACAAGACTGAAAGCAGAAATTTTTCCTGGAATTCAAGAATGATTCAATATTTAATATAATCCCTTCGTATCAAGAGAAGATGAAAAATCATATGGTATCTCCATAGATAATGAACTGTATTTAACAACGTTCAACAACCTTTCTTGATTTAAAAAAAAAAAAAAACTAAATACAGTAAGAATAGGTAGAAAATTCCTTAACATGATCAAATATATCTGTCTCAATCCAAAAGTCAGAATAATGCCCAATGGTGAAACATTAGAAGAATTCCCAAAAAAACATATCAAGTATGTCCACTATTTTCTCTACAACTTAACACTGTCCTAAAGGTATTAGCTAACATAATTAGCCAAGAGAAAAAAAATCAAACATATCAAAAGAGAAAAAAATAACAAACGAAAAAAACAAAAGGAGGTGGTAAAATTATTGCTATTTACAGATTATATGATTGCATACTTGGAAGCTCTCAAAGAATCAACCAAAAATATTATTACAAACAATAAAACTATTATTATAGTTGAATATAAAATTAGTATAGAAAATCACTAGAAATACCATTTGACCCAGCCATCCCATTACTGGGTATATACCCAAAGGATTATAAATCATGCTGCTATAAAGACACACGCACACGTATGTTTATTGCGGCACTATTCACAATAGCAAAGACTTGGAACCAACCCAAATGTCCAACAATGACAGACTAGATTAAGAAAATGTGGCACATATACACCATGGAATACTATGCAGCCATAAAAAATGATGAGCTCATGTCCTTTGCAGGGACATGGATGAAGCTGGAAACCATCATTCTCAGCAAACTATCGCAAGGACAAAAAACCAAACACCGCATGTTCTCACTCATAGGTGGGAATTGAACAATGAGAACACATGGACACAGGAAGGGGACCATCACACACTGGGGCCTGTTGTGGGGTGGGGGGAGGAGGGAGGGATAGCATTAGGAGATATACCTAATGTTAAATGACGAGTTAATGGGTGCAGCACACCAACATGGCACATGCAAACACATGTAACAAACCTGCACATTGTGCACATGTACCCTAAAACTTAAAGTATAATAAAAAAGAAAATCACTACATTCATATATACAATCAGTTGAGAAATAAAAAATTTCTTTGACTCACATTCATCAAAGCATTTGTTGTTCTTTTCTGAATGAAATTAATGCTACTTGGAACATTACTACAGCATGAATTTTTGTTCAATAATACCTAATGACTTGAACTAAAAAAATATGTGTCCTAACAGGAAATACTTGGAACTTCAATATAATAGAATCACACAGAGGACAGCGTAAACATTTTAAAACCTCAGTATTCAGTGTTTTACTGTACTCAAACTAAAAACGCTAAAAGTTGAAATATAGCGGAATATCTCAATTCAATCAATATAACTAAACCTTCCTTACTTTGGGTAAAGAATTAACATTCTATAAACCTGGTGGTTTTTCACCAACCCTCATATATGCAACATTGTTTTGTTACCTCTTTCGCCCTTTCTGCCAAACTTGTGTTCTTTTTCAAACAACCATATCATAAGCCCTATCCAATTTATCAAAATGTTTTTAGATGAGATTTAGCAATATATAAATCTAACGATGAGCTGGGCGTGGTGGCTCATGCCTGTAATACCAACACTTTGTGAGGCCGAGACGGGCAGATCACTTGAGGCCAAGAGTTTGAGACCAGCCTGGTCAACATGCTGACACCCCATCTCTACTAAAAAAAAAAACACACACACACACATAAAAATTAGACAGGCATGGTGGTGAATGCCTATAATCCTCACTACTCAGGAAGCTGAGGCACGAGAATTGCTTGAGCCTGGGAGGCAGAGGATGCAGTGAGGCAAGATTGCGCCATTACACTCCAGCCTGGGCAACAGAGTAAGACACTGTCTCAAAAAAAAAAAGTTAGAGATGAATTGATATACAGGTCTTAATATTTATAACTATGTTGACTTCTTTGTCAGCTTATTTAACCACCAAAGACTTCAGCAATAATTACCTTCATGTTTAGGCAAAATAGTAACAATGATTTATTTTTGTATAAAAAATAAGAATCAAGAATTTCTTGCTTTTGTTTTTTGGGGCATACAACTCAAAACCATTTTTCCTTACAAATATCTTCTTTATTATATATAAAAGCCATATCTAAAAATTCCTTTTGAGGTTACTTCTGAGTCTGTCGCCCAGGCTGGAGAGCAGTGGCGCAACCTCGGCTCACTGTAAGCTCTGCCTTCCGGGTTCACGACATTCTCCTGCCTCAGTCTCCCAAGTAGCTGGGACTACAGGAGCCCGCCACCATGCTAGGCTAATTTTTTTGTATTTTTAGTAGAGATGGGGTTTTACCGTGTTAGCTAGGATGGTCCCGATCTCCTTACCTTGTGATCCACCCGCCTCAGCCTCCCAAAGTGCTGGGATTACAGGCGTGAGCCACCATGCCTGGCTGAAAGACACTTGTATTCTTACTAGTGTATCATGAAACAAACATTTAACTTTCTTCAAAAGGTTACAAATTATGTTTGTCAACCTAGCTGGATTGAGGAAATACCTAACATGTGCTACTTGTGGGGAGAGAGAGGAGGCATGAAAATTGTGTAAGAACAAATCCCTATCCTTAAATGGCTTTCAATTAAAGTGGAGATACAAGAAGAGAAATAGGAATATGACCACCTTCCTCAATTCCCTTGCTTAAATTTCTTCCCCAACAACCCCATTTTGAGAGTCAAAAACAAATAAGAAAATTATGGCTAACTCCTCAATATCTTATGATGATGATCAGTCTCTAAAATTACAGAGAATGAAATGTCTAGAAAGTTATAATTCGTAAAAATAAGGTATCCGAAAGTAAAAGTCTACAAGATTGCTTGTAGCATTAGTTAACATAGAAACAAAACTTAATGGTTGCTGACTTAGAAAATGAACCAACTCCCAAGGTAATGCATATTTGCTAGCATAATGCAGAAATACAAAATTGTAACTTTACGTAACCCAAACCTTCCCTCACTATGGTGTGTAGCCTTAATGACTCCTACAAAATAAATCTGGCATTTATATTATGATTTAAGTTTCAGTAATAGTTGAAAAGATCAAGGGAGGTAAATATACTATTGAATCTGAAAGGCCGAAAAGTAGTATGTGGAATTATATTAAACTCCTCCATATTACATTCTGAAGTGAAAATATAATAAAATTTCAAAGGATGTTATATAGAATATTGATATTCTAACATAAAGAATAATTTTGGAATAGTTATACAATATATGTTCAGTCCTGATCCATGACCTTTCCAGTAAAAGCATTTGGGAAACTGGGAATGTGTAGACAGCAGTCACTTTTTAGAGATATCAGGTAGATTTCTAAACTATATAATCAACGTAGACAGTGTTGAGCAAAACAACATACTTTATTGCCCCTTTTGCCTCTAAGTCTTTAAGTAAATCCAAGTCCAGCCCTCATAACTGTTTGCTATGATTTGGATATTTGACCCTCCAAACCTCATGTTGAAATCTGTCCCCCAGTGTTGGAGGTGGGGCCTAATGGGAGGTGTTTGGGTCATGGGGGTGGATCTCATGAACAGATGAATGTCCTCCCTGGGGCATGGTGAGAATTCGCCCTCTATTAGTTCCTGAGAGCTGGTTGTTAAAAAGAAACTGGCACCTCCCCTATCTCTTGCTTTCTCTCTCACCAAGTCATCTCTGCATATGCTAGCTCCCTGCCACCTTCTGCCAAGAGTGAAGCAGCCTGAGGCCCTCACCAGATGCAGATGCTGGTGCCATACTTCTTGTACAGTCTGCAGAACCATGAGCCAAATAAACCTCGTTTCTTTATAAACTACCCAGCCTCAGGTATTCCTTTATAGCAACACTAAACAGACTAAGACACTGTTTCCCAAAGAAAAAAGTCCAGGGATAAGCTCACATTACACACAAAAGGCAACAACTCACGTTACACACATAAGAAAATGTCCTAAGTCTTCTTTCTTTTTACCACAACATCCACTTTCACATTGTGCTTTATTTCATGCTTTTTTAATTGTCATCGATCAGGACAATGCTATTCTTTGTTGGATAACCAGTCTGTGCTTCAAAAAGTGAAAAGCTCACTGAAATAGAAGCTACAACAGTTGAGAACGAGGTTACAAATATCAATGAGACAAAGTGAAAAATGGCTCTGAAGCTAAATGAGCCAAGATATACTAGATGCAGGTGATGCAGAAAAATCAGAGGGACACAGTAAGGATAAGAAAGCTTCATACCCAAAATATCAGAAAGACTGAATTGAAGAAATTACATTTTCAAAGAAATGAAGTTTTCCTGCTTCTAAAGAACAATTAGTATATAATTTATTTGCCCCACAAAAAACTGTTATGAATCATAATAGCAAATCTAGATCATAGTTTTTGGATAGACATTAGAATTAACACCATAGAGTTTGCTATCAGACATTCTGTTACAACTAGATACAAGTCTTTTATGATCAAAAAATCAATCTTTATATGGAAACAGATGTAAAGTGCATTTTTGAGTATTTAAAAGTGCTTAAATCAACTAAACATCTCATAATTATTTTGTAATTTTCTTTTCTCTCCTCTTATGAAAAAAGGTAAGGGAAACAAGGAAAAGGGGCTCACAATTATAAAATCCACTACTTCTGGGATAAAATCATTCCAAAAGATTTCAAAAAATGAAAATAAAGAAAGTAGCAGAGATAATTATTTTGCAATATTATGAAAGCACTCAATTTCAGCTCTTGTAGCTACATACGAACTTATAATTTTACAAGCTTCAGGAGTTTCAAATTGAAAATATGCCCTGCACTAAAGACTAAACAAACACATTTTTTATAGTAGTACTCAGACTGAGGCAATGCCCCTATTAAATGCTCCCATAGCATTTTACACTCCTCTTTTATAACATTCATCATACTCATTACTTAATGTTTGCAGTCTAAGATATAGAGTCAGAGAGTTTTGTATTTTTATGTACCATACACCATTATGATCCAATGTCTAAACAATTGGTACCCATAAATGCTTGTTGACTGAATAAACAAACTTTTTATTAAATTGTCTCTCAAAATTCTCAGTCATCATACACCTCCTAAACAGTGCTATATTATAAAATATTTCTAAAATAAGGGTCAATTGCTTTATAGCAGTGACTATACAGCAGTAGAATGAAGGGAAGAGAGTTGAGGTGAATGGAATATATTCAGAATAATTTGAGCAGTTATTCTTTTGGTTTTACAAACCCTGCCCCGCTTGCCATTACCCACTACTCCATGCCCCGTGCCCCTCAGGGAGCATGGTCATCTACTAGAAAATCATAAAACATTGCCATATAGAGCAATTATTACTCATATTACTAGGTAATATTCCTCAGGTATATTGGATTACAAACGAAGGTTTAAAACAATTGTTCTACTATTTTAAAAAAATCTTTTCAAATTGTGAAAGAAATTCAAACTCAATCAGATATTACCACTTAATAATAAAGAGACTGAATATACATATTAGATATACATTAAGACTCTAGTCAGAAAAGGAAAAGATCAACAAAAAGAATAATTTACTTACATCAATGGAAAAGCAAAAAATGGGAGTGTCATGGCAAGTCTTGCTGTAAATTCATCAGGAAGATACCACAAATATACAATTAAGCATGTAAACAGACAGAGAACTGAGGAATACAGAATTAATCTTCCAACCCATAATTTTTGTAATCTCTGATTTTTTTCCCTAAATTCTTCTAATGCTTGAATTTCCTGTTAAGAGAAAATTATTCCATGTTAGTAAATTTCAAACTTCATAAAGAAATTAAAATGTTAAAAAATTTTAGCAGGAAAGATATTTAAGAAAAAACTCCTATTTAAAGTTCAATAAAGCATAATATCCTAACAGTTTAAAACAAAACATAATATGAAAAAGAAAACTAAAAATGAAGTTAAAAATGTATAATGCTTATTCTAACAAATCATTTTTACAATGCAAAATTAATTACTATTTTTAAACTATCAAATTGGCAAAGATTCAGAGAATGAAATTGGTATCAGCAATAATATTTGTTGAGTCAAATAAGTAATAATTCCTCCTATAAAAGGCATTTAAAAAATCTAGCAATAAGAAAAATAATTAATAAAAATTAAAACAGTAACCCATCTATCACTCTCAATATTCCCAGAAAATAATCATTTTTGATAATAGTATATAAAAAGCTGTGAAAATTTTGTAGACTGATAAAAATTATCATACAGGATCTCATCTATTTTGTCCTACCTGTAACACTGATTTACACCACACTACAGATCTAATTTCATTCTAACTGGCTCTATTACTTGAAACAAACTCCTTAAGTCACTGATAGACTTTGGATTTTTTTGAGATCACATAACACTAAAGTTCTCAGACTCACTCTATATCAGTTCTAAATTCCCATACCAGATTTGGTCTCCAAAATAATATATACTACATAATATTTACTTAATACCAAAAATGAATTAAAATACCTCATAGCCAAAGAACATACCTTATCTATACTTTCTAGAACTTCTACAGTTGAAGGTTTTGTCTGTTATAGAAACAGAAACAAGAGACAGCATTAAAACTTATCACAAACCTTTACATTTTGATATAATTAAAGAACATTTATTTCAAAATTAAATTTTCTCAAATCTTGTCAAGCAAATATGCATTCTTGTTTATAACTAAGATTTAAATAAAAATTATAATTGCAAACAGAACTACGTAAGATTAAAGAAATAAGCATTTCCCTACTTAACTTTTTTAATCCTACAAAGACTTTTAATTCTGATAGCTCAATTTTTACCATTCTTAACCTCAACAGAACACACCGTTCTAGAAAGAAACAAATTTTGGCCACGCACAGTGGCTCCTGCCTGCACTTTGGGAGGTCAAGGTGGGCAGATCACTTAGGGTCAGGAGTTTGAGACCAGCTTGGCCAACTGGTCTACTAAAAATCCAAAAATGAGCTGGGCATGGTGGCATGCCCTTGTAATCCCAGCTACTCAGGAGGCTGAGGCATGAGAATTGATTGAACCTGGGAGCCAGAGGTTGCAGTGAGCCGAGATCGCACCACTGCACTCCAGCCTGGGTGACAGAGCAAGGCTCCATCTCAAAAAAAAAAATGAATTTAATTTAAAAATTAAAAAAACACACGTTTTCCTCCAAAAAAAATTCTTAGGAATGATTACTCAAAAGAATTAACACATTAAAAAAATTTACGGACTAAAAATGGTCTGATTTGCTATAGCTAAAAGTTCACTTAAGACTCTGGAGGTCAAAATCAACAGGCTATCTTCATTCTAAATTCCTAAAGTACTTTTTGCAGATCAGATTTTAAAAGGACATCTAAGAATACTTCATTATAGCAAAGCTTGTTTGCCAAAGATATTTTTTATACGTCTAGAATAAAAACCAGCCAAAATCGCTCATAAAACCCTTGAAAAAATATTTACCAATTACATACTCAACAATCCAAGAGGGTAATGAATATCAGTTCATTGTAGTTTCCATAAGAGTTGTTAACACTAGAGTTAACCATATGAAATTGACATTTTGCTAAGTCCAAGCAGTTGAATACTGGCAATTTCATATGGTTCAACCTTATATGAAAGACAAAGCAAGAAGAGATAAATTTGATCCTTGGGCAGATTATTATAAGGTCATAACAAGGTCAATATAATGCTGGTTCAAAACAAGGCTCTTCCAACAATAGCCCAAAACCTAAATTATGTACCAAGTATAGTTAGACTCTATGGTAATAAGGAGTAAAAAAAAATAAGTAGTTTATCCTAGACTACCTTATCTCCTCTTATATTTGAGAAGAGCATTTATATAAATTTTTTTTCTTTTTTTTGAGACAGAGTCTAGCTCTGTCGCCCAGGCTGGAGTGCAGTGGCACAATCTCGGCTCACTGCAACCTTCATCTTCTGGATTGAAGCGATCCTGCCTCAGCCTCCTGAGTAGCTGGGATTGCAGGCGCCCACCACCACGCCCAGCTAATTTTTGTATTTTTAGTAGAAACGGAGTTATATAATTTATACAATTCATATTTTCCAGCTGTAACTTTGAGATACTTCCTCTAAAAGCTTATCCAATAAAATCAAACTGCATTTCTAATTTTGTTTAACCTATAATTTCTAAAAGCACATGTAGTGTGACTTTAGTTAATATTTATGATAAGCTTCAAGTAAAAAGATACAGTCTGTAAAAAACAAGTATTGTATAGAATACTTTTTTTTCGTGAGACAGAGTCTTGCTCTGTCACCCAGGCTGGAGTGCAGGGGCACAATCTCGGCTCACTGCAACCTCCACCTTCTGGGTTCAAGCCATTCTCCTGCCTCAGCCTCCCGAGTAGCTGGGATTACAGGTGCGCACCACTATGCCGAGCTAATTTTTGTGTTTTTAGTAGAGACGGGGTTTCACCATGTTGGCCAGGCTGGTCTTGAACTCCTGAACTCATGATCTGCCCACCTCAGCCTCCCAAAGTGCTGGGATTATAGGCGTGAGCCACCGCGCCCGGCCTAGAATACTTATTTTCAACTACCTTTCAAATAAGCTTGAAACTTAGGAAGTATAAGAAAACAAGATAGCCATTTGCATGCAAATACAGAAATACAGAAATAAAAATAATTCATATATCCAAGTGAAATAATTCTGTTAAACAGAGGCATTGGACACCTACAGAACAAATGGAAGTATTAAAATAAAAAAATAGAAAAGTAATTCAAAAGAGAAGAAAAAAAGTTAAGGAAAATAGCAAACTACTATTCAAGGCTATAATCAAAGGAGACTTTCACAAATAGCTTTATGTGACACTTTTATATTAGACTCAAGAACTAGCTGTAAAGAAAAGTACCTTACCCTCCATCGAGAAAATAATCCACCCATCTTTTATTTGTAGAAACTGGGCACAATGATAAATATCATCAATTGTCCAAAGGAAGTCACAGCTAGAAATAAAGCAAGTATTTAAAATGTTAAGTTAAACACACAGCATACCCACTATAGATGTTGCAATACTGCCTAAAAAATGTTATGAAATATTAATTTCTTTGGATGCCACATATATGGAATCTGAGGAATCTGATTTCAGACAGTTATTGGGATAGAGTCTACCTTTTTCCTTTTTTTTTTTTTTTTTGAGATGGAGTCTCTCTGTGTTGCCCAGGCTGGAGTGCAGTAGCGAGATCTCAACTCACTGCAACATCCGCCTCCCAGGTTAAGCGATTCTTGTGCCTCAGCCTCCTGAGTAGCTGGGACTACAGGTGCGCACCACTATGCCTGGCTAATTTTTGTATTCTTGGTAGAGACGGAGTTTTGCTATGTTGGCCAGGCTGGTCTTGAACTCCTGGCCTCAAGTGATCTGCCCGCCTCAGCCTCCCAAACTGCTGGGATTATAGGCATGAGCCATTGCAAACCACCAAACCCACCTTTTAAAAATCCATTCTTCAAAACCAGAACAGATTTAAAAGGGAAAATAAACTTTGAAAAGCTTTTTAAATGACAATGCAGTTTAGAAATGTATATTCTTACCACTTCGCTATTTTCTATTCTTTAAAATAGGTTCTCTATGTTGTTCTGGTAACAAGTTTTACCATACTACTTTCATAGTATACACTTAAATAAAATAATTTTTACCATCCAGCTGTCTCCCAACTAAACTAGTTATCTGGAATAGAAGTGTTTTACAATGTTTAGAATATCACCTTACAAGTAATAAGAGAAAGCCAACTGAGTTATGAATAAGAAAATAAGGATTACAAGACTATCTGTGACCTTTAGCAAATCACAATGATTCTGAGCCTTAATTTTCTTTTCTCTTAGTTAATAATACCACCACTTTCTCGCAGGATAGTCTATAGTATTACCATCTCACAGATAAGAAAACTAAGTGAAAAGAGGTTTAGTGATTTGCCCAATAGCTCAGAAGAAATATGGCCTAGAGTCCCTTTATCTTCAGATTTCTAGCCTCTATTACTAAACACTACTGTTCAATGCCCAAATAAACATTTCTCCCTGACATTGTATATAAGTCCCTGAAGCTAGCTGACCTTCAGTTCAGCTGGCTCTATAACCACTTCTTTTAGTTGTTTTTCTATGACTCTCAAATGTTTTATAATAGACTCAACAATATTATATTCTAAATCAACTTACTGGACAATGATTACATAAATTTTTATTCTTTTAAGTTGAAATGGTAAAAGTATAATTTCAAACTGACATATTTTAACCAGGTTACAGTTAGATACTTGCCAATGTATAAAACTACTCCTTCTCCACCTCCTAAAAGGTTACCTATGTCATACTTCTCACATTTTTTAACCATAAATGTAAACACAAAATAATACCAGTATCAAGTAAGAACACTCACTCTGCAAAATTATTTATATATTGTAATTAGCATAAGGCATAGCTATCTTGGAGTTTCTCAGAAAAGTAACAAAAAGCCTAACTGTAAAATACTTTCACTCACAAAGTAATTTTTAAGGACAGAAACACGTATAATCTGTCCTGAAAAACTCTAAGGTTTATAACTATAATGAATGTTTCAAGTCACATTTAAGTTGCAATCTAAATATTATTAATCATTTAGTATTTGCTTAGTACTCAAATTTCTAAAATGTGGTTGTAGAAAATCTAGGAATTCTAATGATTAAACTATAAATTTCTATCTGAATTATGACAGTAAGTAAATCTAAAAACCCTCGAGATGCTAAAAATAACTACCAAAAAGGTGGGTGAAGGGGGTAGATTCATATGAATCACTTGTTATTCTCAAAATATACATCATTCCACTATTCTGGAACTAGTGTATGGTGTCTAGCAGTGTTCTGTACACAACCAACCTACATACTTTGGTTTGAAGTAGAATTATATCCTTCAATGTCAAGTTTCTAACCATCACACCCTAAGACTGTGATCAGAATTTTTAATATTTGAAATTAATGACAACACCAATATCAGTTAAACACTTAGTACTTCATTTCTAGCGGCCCTAAAACAAATGCTGTGTGTGTGGGTGTGTGTGTGTGTGTGTGTGTGTGTGTGTATAAATATAAATTTTTTTTTGAGACAGGGTCTCACTGACACCCAGGCTGGAGTGCAGTGGTGCGATCTTGGCTATTGAGCCAACCTCCATCTCCAGGGTTAAAGCAATTCTCCCATCTCGGTCTCCAAAGGTGTAGCTGGGACTATAGGCATGGGCCACCACACCCGGCTAATTTTTTTTTTTTTTTTTTTTTTTGGTAGAGACAGGGATTTCACCTCGTTTGCCAGGTTGGTCTCGAACTCCTGGCCTCAAGTGATCTGCCCACCTCAGTCTCTCAAAGTGCTGGGGATTATAGGCGTGAGCCACCACGCCCCGCCCAAATGCTTTATATTAATTTTAGCATTTAGATACTACTATCCCTCCATTTTACAAATGAGAAATCTAAGGCAAGAGAAGTGAAGTAGTATGCTAAGTAACATCCCAAAGACAGTAAGCAGGCCGGGTGCGGTGGCTCACGCCTGTAATCCCAACACTTTGGGAGGCTGAGGCGGGTGGATCACAAGGTCAGGAGTTCAAGACCAGCCTGGCCAAGATGGTGAAACCCTGTCTCTACTAAAAAACTACAAAAATTAGCCAGGCGTGGTGGCAGGTGCCTATAATCCCAGCTACTCGGGAGGCTGAGGCAGAGAATTGCTTGAACCCAGGAGGCAGAGGTTGCAGTGAGCCAAGATCGCACCACTGCACTCCAGCCTGGGTCACAGAGCGAGACTCCATCTCACAAAGAAAAAAAAAAAAAAGTAAGCAGCAGAGCCAAACATAATATTTTAGTTTTGATTTTTTAAGCACCCAGTTATTACCAATAACAAAAAATCAGAAATAAAGTCTGCTTTGTATAGATTAGATTTGAATATTTATATGTAAAATATATGAAACCACCTCTGACATTATCAAATAGTTGGTAAATAAATCTACTGAAATGAAAAGTGAGTAATAAGCACAAGAAACAGTATTAGTACAATGTATCATGTAACCCAATTCCTTTATTTGATTACATTTCAGTGTTTAAATCTGCATTAAAGAGAAGTTAAGTGATTTGCCAAAATCATGTAGCTCCAGCTAGGGACAGAACTGGTACTAGAAGTCTGCAAGCACAGCCTTTACTTGTTTACTGCATATCAATTTTAAAGTAAGTACAATATGAAATACATGCATAATATCACTATACCAATTTTGACAATTATTTGATTAAAGAATTGTTTTGGTATTAATGAAACAATCTACATCTTAGCCTCTAAGACCCCTGAAGCAAGGGATTATGCTTTTAAATTTGTACTCTAAAACAATATTAGAGTGATAGTCATTAAATGCCATATCCATGCTTTCAGGTTCATAATCAAAGAACAGTCAACCTGCACTGTTCTAGCAATTTTTCTATCAAATTCTGTTATTAAAGGAACTGTTTTACTGTAATGCATATGTAATAGGTGGTACTTTCTAACAGACGTGAAAACACAACAAAATTAAATAATTAAATCAAATATTTCTCCATAGCTTTAATTTCATACCTCTTCTGTATTCAACCACTGGTTCTCTCCTTTCCACCCAAACATCTTAACTCCAAGTCCTGTGGCCCATCACTTACTGTGAAATCTTGGACAAATCAGTTACTTAACCTATCTGCTACTCAATTTCCTCATCTGTAAAAGAGGGATAGATAGTTAAGGACCCTCTTAACTGTTGAAAGACTTAAATGACATAATGTATTCTAACCTATTTACAACAGTGCTTGGCACATAGTGATTGCTCAATACAAACTGTTTTTACTGCTGTGGTTGTAGCTATTTTCTAACCCATCTCTCCTTTCTTTCAAATACATGGAAAATACATGGGAACTGAATAACCTTGCATTTCCTTCTGAGTCATAAATCAATTTGCTTGCCCTGGATTGGACAGATGGTTCAACCCCAAGTGACTTTTCTCCAAGAACTCTCCCATGAACATGTAGAGAGTGTTTCTTTCCACTCTGATCTGATACCACAACAGGACCTGTCATGACCTTAAGAGCGGGGTGCATCTAAGTGTGTTTTTCTTTTGTTGAGACTGAGTCTCACTCAGTCTGTTGCCCAGGCTGGAGTGCAGTGGCACAATCTCAGCTCACTGCAACCACTGCCTCCTGGGATCAAGTGATTCTCCTGCCTCAGCCACCCATGTAGCTGGGATTACAGGTGTGTGCCACCACTCTCGGCTAATTTTTGTGTTTTTAGTAGATACGGGGTTTCACCATGTTGCCCAGGTTGGTCTTGAACTCCTGACCTCAAGTGATCCGCCTGCCTTGGCCTCCCAAAGTGCTGAGATTACAGGCGTGAGCAACCCCACCCGACCTAAATGTGTTTTTCAATGAACAATAATGTCGACCACCTTATTTGAATGTTTTCTACTAATGGCTATTTACACTCAGGTTTGGGTGTCAGAATTTTAAATCTTGGGAAATGTTTTTCTTAAATTTTCACCTCACTCCAAGACACATTAAAATAATGTAATAAAATAGATCTGGATTCAAAATATGGCTCAACCACATACTAGCTATGCAATCTTGAGCAGATTACTTAAACTCTGCACGCCTCAGTTATTGCATTTGCAAAACGGTAAAAATACCTACACTTCATAGAATTGTATAAATTAAATGAAATTATGTATCATTAAGCACAGTGTCCGACACATGGTAGTAACTGCTTAATAAATTGTAGCCATTATTATTACCAGAAAACACACGTATTTATATGAAACACATTTCTTTCTAACTTCTTATAAAGAAAGCACCTATTTCATAATTCTAAAATTGGAAAATTATATTACAGTTTGTATTTTTACTAAAATAGATTGCTCTCATTTTCTCTAGTATAAGAAATAGAGCAAAAAATTCTGTAGACTCTGCCATTAAATAACTTTGTAGGCCTTTGAAGGAAACAGCAAAGGAAGTTTTATGTTTATCAAATTCCAAAGTTAATCACCATTCAACAGTACCTCCATAACATATTATACTACACAATTGAAGAGTAAAGGTGATTTATTCTAGAACTCTAACTTTCAAATGTCCTAACTGAAAAGACAATTCTGAAATAGCCCAAGCCACATTTATTGCTCCTCAAAAAGAATTTTAATGAAAAGAAGTACACCTCTATTATATATTAAGCACTCTTAATATATAATGATTAGTGCTTGCTTTCATGGTAAGTCAATTTTCATCTGAATACCACCAAAAAATTACTATTTGATTATAAATATTTCTATATGAAGTCATATATTTTTAATAGCCATATAACTTCTCCTTTTCTTGTATTTTCTTGTTTATATGTTATAACATATAAACACTATATAAGTTTATTAACATCATTACTGAGCTGATCTCAATAGATAACAGACAACCTTAAAATTCTAATTTTAAACGCACCACTCCTGTTTAAGAAAATGTGTTAAAAGTCAACTTGGTCTTCTGGGGGCTGCTAAGGAAAAGAAATGAGCATTCCCTGCCAGTTTGAATATATTCCTGAAACCAAGCTTACTCACATCCACCAAACCGCTGTTGAATAGAGTCAATTTTGTCAATGCTGACACCCAGGCCATAAAGAAAGGAGAAAACAGTAGACACCGAGCAACACACACCGGAGGCCAAGTGGGAAAAGCAGAACATGAAAACCTCAGTGATTCACGGGTCTTGCTTAGTACTACTGTGAAAGCACCATCAGCAAAGCTGAGTTGACCAATTTCAACTCTTTCTCAATCCGTTACTATGAACAGATGGAATTTAGATTTGTTTTTCTCCTCCTGCCACGCCTCTGATACCATGCATCTTCGCCCTTCCCCTCCACCTCACAGCCCACCATCCCTGAAATAAGGACAATGGTTGGAGAGCCTCTTCTCTAAGTAGCACGTACTCCACGCCCACACGCTAGAGCCCAGCAGCATGACACTGACAGTTTTCAGTCCCTTCTGGTCTTTCCAACTCTTGGAGCCACCGCACAACTCAGAAAGAGAGGCGGAAAGAACGCTCAAAGCGGACAGCTGAGCGTAGGAAATGCTAGTTTGGGACCTTCTGACCTCTTTGCCCCACCTGTGTCGCGGTAAGCTCCACACAGGTGGGCCAAAGAGCTGGGGCTCAAGCCAGTCACCACCTGGAATCTCCTAGAACCGAGCTGGAGAAACTACCAGCCCTAGAGGGGAGAAAAGGGTTTCGAGACTCCAGCACCACCACTGCCAGTGTGCTGGGAAATCCAGGGAACAACGCGGCGAGCCTGGGTCTCCGCGCACCACCGTGCAGCCTGACTAGCAGCCACCGCAGAGCTCTAGGCCACTAAGCAGGAGGCGGGGGCACCAAGGATAGGCAAGCGGGGAACCCGCAGCTTATTTCCCAGGGGCACAGCTCAGCATGCCTCCCCGCTACAGAGCCCTCCCAACTGCCCTCCCCTTGAGCGTTCTACCTGCAAGAAGCGGGCGCAGCCCGGCCCGGGCGTCCACCACCGCCAGTCTCGGCCGCCACCGCCCAGCCTACCCTGCCTCCAGAGCACAGACAGCAGCCGCCACTGACAGAGACAGGCCCGGCCAACTCCTTCCCATGAAACCCCGCGCTCCAGCCGCTCGCCAATTGGCGCCGCGGCCGGCGCGCGCCGCTCCCCCGTCACGTGACCGTACCCCGGGCGGGTAGTTGTTGGGGCGGGTCGGCCGGGAGGTTAGGGTCCTGTGTCTGTGGCCTCCGCAGCCAGCTTAGGCTGCTCGGTGTCGTGTCGCAGTTATGTACTGCCATTTATTATGACTCTTAGAGTATAGTTATTTCTTACTCTTCCGCTGCCTCCTTTGCTTTTAAAGCCTGTTCTGCCAAGTCTAGGTGGAGAAGGAAACCTCTGAAACTGGTCCTGGTGGTCTCAGACGGCCGCGCGAGCGAAGAGTGGGGAGGACAAAGGTTGGGGAGTTGAGGAGGATGGAGATGGGTGCGTCTGGAAGGGAGTCCGTCCTGAGGAGTCCCCCATCAGCTGTCAGCCAGCCAGCAGCAGAGCAAGTTAAGACTACACAGCTCCGAAGAAGCCAGTTCCCAGCCAAGCCAGTGGAGAAAAGTCAGCCTGGTCCCCAGGAGTGCTTGAGGCTCTGTCACTCATGGACGTCAAAAAGGGTCATTTGATGACTGGACGCTTACCTCACCGGTGTGAGGTAAGCTTCAAACGCCATATCATGTTGCTTTAAAACCTGCCGGTAACAGCATAAGCTGAGTTTTCTATCTTAGAACTCTTAACCCCAAGAACACTTCACAGGCCCTGATAGGTGGACCCACAAAAAACCACTCAGGCTATATTTGACTCGGATTTGAAACGCTGCCTAAATGGTATTAAGTGTCCTCCTCAACTGGAAAAGACAAACAACAAATGATGCCTGAATGAGAAAAAGACTAGATGTGCACACAGTAATGTGTGAGCAGGGAAACTTCAGCGAAGGTTTTTATCATGCTTTACCCCTTTTACATGCTTTACCCCATGTGCAAACATTTTTCATGGGGTTTTTTTCTATCTTTTATTTTTTTATTTTTATTCTATTTTTTATTTTTTATACACAAAAAAGTTTCGGTGATTTTTAAAGAGTTCTAATAGTTTTAATATGTTACATTTAAACTTTGACGATGCAAACAGGTTGTCAAGAGAAGCAACTGAGCATTGTTTGGTAAGAAAATTTATTATACTAGAAGCTACCACGTAATTCACTGTGCAATTTGCTTGCTCTAATTGCCTAAATATTTAGTTACAGTTCCGTACACTTGCAAGGATGAGGGGAAGGGAACTAAGTTTAGTGTATCACTGTGGATCAGGCACTTTCCAAATGTAGAAGAAAATGAACAGAAACATTTCACCTGTTTTGATATGGAAATTTAGCCGTTTTGTTTTTCAACCTTTGCTGTTGCAAAGTATTAAAGTCCTGTGCAGTTTTACAAATATATCTCACCGCAGAAAGATCTCCTTTCCTAAGAAGACTGGGAAGAACGGCTTTCCACTTGACGATAATGTGTCCTCTGGTTTCAATTGAGCCATCAACGTCTGTACTCCAGCCTGGGCTACCAAGCGATACCCCACCTCTAAAAAAACGGTAGGGAGGGGACAGAGAAGAGCTGTCTGGATGCACGAGATTCCAAAAACCTAATCCTGAGATAAAATTCCCTAGGGAATTGCTCTACCAAGAGTAGAGATTTGACCTGGCAAGAAAAGGGAGAGAAATATTTGATCATTAACTGTTTTAATCCTCCCAACAACCTTTTTAGTATCATTTTTCAAATGAGGAAACTGAAATGTAGAAAGATTATGTACACTGTTGAAGGTAACACTAAACCACTGCCTCCTTTATATCAAGAATAGTTCATCGAGCAAATAAAGTGAGGGAAAGACATTACAGGCAGAGAAATCAACATACACACTATTGTGGCTGGACTTCAGGCTACAGGGTGGTTCCAAATATATTGACAAGGCCCTGTGTTAAGTGCTGACGATACAGAGATAAATAAACCAGCTGTCCTAAAGCAGCTGAAACTAGTGAGAGAAACCTTAAAAAAAAATACAATGCAGACTAAATAAGTGCTGTGATGGAGGCTAATGTTCACGGTATTGGAAAATGATAAGAAAACAGCAGCCAGAGAGGATGTGAGAAAGCCAGTGAAGGTGCTGCTTTAGCAGAGTCCAAATGTCAAGAGTTATCCCCTACTAACCCTGAAATTGTTCTGGGATAGGGTCTAAAGAAGTGAAATACAAAGAACAACAGAGAAGAACACCAGAGAATACTTGGAGAGAGGAAACAAATTGCTGTAACCAATGGAGTTTTAAATGGTCTAGTTTAACAAATAGGTTGAATTTATCTAGGTGCTGTGAGAACTTACATAAGTGGCATTCATTGGTATGGTCAGAGAGGTTAGGTAAGCCTTCTTTGAGGAAGTCACACTAGAATGGAGATCTGAAAGATGAGAAACTGAAAAAGGGAGAGTGGGAAACAGGGAATATCATGTGTAAAGCCTTTTTGTCAGAAGGGAACACTGCAAGCCTGAGAGACTGAAAGGAGGCTATTGTGGCTAGAGCCTATGTTGCAGGGAGAAAGTGCCCCAGTTTGAAGCTGGAGACCAGACTAAGCAGAGTCTTATTGGCCATATTAAGAACTGTAATCTTAAGAGAAAAAGGGAGGGGGAGGGCATTTGACATGATCGGATCTATGTTTTGAAAAGATCATTCCAGCTGCAATGTGGGAGCACAAGCAGAGCCAGCACTGGACTAATTAAATCTATGAGTGGTGTTAGTGTTGGTAGGCATGCAAGTGGATTGGGGTAGGAACAAGGAAATGGACAGAAGTAGGGGAAATGGAACAATAGGAAGTAAAGTGGAAGGTCTTGGTGATGGATTCAAATATCATGGGGTGGGATGGGGACTGAGGGAGAGGGAGGAGTCAGATAACTCAGAATTTCTAGCAGACCCAGTGGGTGGATAGTAATGCCATCATTGAGATATGGAGGACACTGGAAGAGAGCCAGGTTTGGGGGAAGAGGGTAATTTCAATTCGAACATGTTAAGTTTAAGATGTTTTTGTGACTTCAAAGGAAGATGTAAACATTGGATCTTTAGGTCTGCAGCACTGGGCTGGAGAAAAAAATATATATTACCATTTGCAATTTGTTATTTTCTGTAGGGTACTTATTTTTTCAAAACACAGTTATCTTTATTGTAAATAAGATGTTTTGTTTTTAAACATATTTAGAAGCACTTGAACCCGGGAGCCAGAGGGTTGCAGTGAGCTGAGATGTCACCATTGCACTCCAGCCTGGGCAACGAGCAAAACTCAGTCTCAAAAAAAATAAATAAATAAATAAATAAAAATAAATATGTTGAGAACAGAATTTTAAACTAGAGCAGTTTCCCAGACTTCTCTGAGAGTCACCAGTGCCCCTTATCAAAAACTCAAATTCTCAGGCGTATCCCCTAGAGATTCTGATTTCACTTGTCTGGTATAAGGGGCCTGGAAATGTGGATTTTTTGACAAATGCCACTGGAGATTCTTCCTATTGCTGAGTTTCTCTGGAAAGTGGTGTGCCAGTGCCAGAGGCTATCTGCATAAGAGTCACCACAGTGCTTATTGAAATATAGATTCTCGGGCCCTGCAGACTAAATCTATAGGGATAGAAGGGTTGTGAGGAATGGGAAAAGGAACATGGTACCATGTCAGGTGGTCCAAGACCTCACCCTTCATCTTTGACAGAGGTGTTCTGTGTTTCCCACTGGGCAGCCCAGAGGAAAGTGGATGTCCCTTGCTGGTTGATGCATATTTAGGCAGCAGGCAGCTCTCACAGTCTGCGATGATAACAGCTCTTAGCCTAGGCCTTCTGCCCTGTCCACTGAAATGGCACTCAGCCCACTTAGATAGTCTCTTTTTCCACCGTTCCTATCAAGGCCCATTGTTCCCTCCTGGCCCCCAAATCTTTTTCAATGTTATTTCCAGCACCCTGTCTTTCATTCTACTCCTGGTTCAGGTGTTTTTCAGCCAATCTCTGTGGCCAGAGCTGGGAGAGAAATTGGGTCAAATGCTATGTTTCAGTCTTGACAAGGCTTTTTTGTTCTTGAGAGCCGACTTTGGAAGTGTTTTTAAAGACTGAGCTGTGTCAGGGAGGAAAAACTTTTCCTCTGCGCTCTCATGTTTCCTCTTTGGGGGCCTACAAATTAAAACAACAAAGATAGCAAGAGAAAAAAGACATTTAATTACATATGTACACACACAGAGAGAGAGGGAGAAAGAGAAATTCACAAATAACTGACCCTAGGTGGTTAGAATTTGGAGCTTATATACCATCTTAATAGGGGACAAAGAAGGGCAGAGAGGCCCTTCTAGGAGAGTAAATGACTTTTTCAAAGGAAGTGAGGGAGAGACGAAGCATTTAGAGAGAATAAAACACTTTTTGGAAAGATAAATGGACTTTTAGGAGAATAGATGGAAGATACGATAGTTTTGTAGCAATGTCTGGGTGTGGTGCAGATGTCTCCTCAGAGAAGAAAATATTAGAGTTGCTCCCCAGGAGGGGATTTATTACAATTGAGTTCTTTGGGGAGGCTTTGCTTTTAGGCACATAAGGGATTTCAGGAACTCAAGTCCTTCAGCTCAAAATAACGTTTATGCCATGGTAGCTTATTCTGAACCCCTTCAATTATTTGTTCTCCTTGTAGTCTTGCTGTAGCAATTCCAAGTCTCTGTGAGACACTGTAGATGCTTTTGAATAGAGGAAGAATCAGAACATATGAAGAAAAAAAAAGATTAGAATGATTTGTTGGTGATGGCAAGCATACAGAAAAGTTTCTAAAACTAAAGTATACTATTTAGCACGATAACACACTCATGTAACCCCATACGGGCCAAAGTAGAACATTCAACACTCCAAAAGGCCCCAATGTGCTCCTTCCCTTATAACCTTCAAGTGCCTAGAGATGGCCACATCGTGATTATTACCATATTTACTTTCTTGTTTTTTTTCTAGTTTTACTGCCTAATTACTCATCCTTAAACAATATTATTTTTGAGCTCTATGTAAATGGAATCACAGAGTAAGCTTTTCATTTACATGTCTTGAACTTCTTTGATCAATCTGTCTTTAAGATTTATCCATGTTGATATGGCTGTAGTTTATTCATTTTCATTGCTGTAGGTTACTATATTGCATTGGTGTATCATAATTTATTCTACTGCTGATGGACATATAGGCTATTTATAGCTTTAGGCTATTATAAGCAATGCTGCTGTGAAAGTTTGTGTAAACACACACACATATGTATGTTCTCTTTAAGTACATATGTGTGTGTGTGTAAATGTATATATATTTATATATATTCTGGAGCATATAAACAGATTTCCTTGGAGCCTTTACCTTGGTATGTAATTCCTGGTTTGTAGAGTATGTATATATTAATATATTCAGTTTTACAAGATCATGCCAAAATTTTCCAAAATGATTGTACCAATTTATATAACCAACAACAATATACAGAAGTTTCTGTTGCACTGCATCCTCACCAACACTTGATATTGTCAGACATCTTAAGTTTTATAACTCTAATGAATGTGTAATGCTGTTTTATTGTGGCTTTATTTTGCATTTCGCTGATTTTTAATGAAGAATAGCCCCTTTTTATATGAGCATTGTCTAATTGTTTAGGTCTTTCCCCATTTTTCTGTTGGGTTGTTTGCATTTTTCTTATTTTTTGTATTAATCCGTTACATAATGTTGAAACAAGTTTTATTGATTATATGTGCTACAAATGTTTTTCCCACTTTGTGGCTTGTACTTTCACTGTCTTAATGTCTTTTGATGAAACCAAGTTGTCAATGGAGTAAAATTCATCACTCTTCCCTTATGATTAATGATATCTGTATCCTATTTAAGAAATCTTTTCCAGCCGGGCGCGGTGGCTCACGCCTGTAATCCCCGCACTTTGGGAGGCCGAGGAGGGCGGATCACGAGGTCAGGAGATTGAGACCATCCTGGATAACACGGTGAAACCCCGTCTCTACTAAAAATACAAAAAAATAGCCGGGCATGGTGGCGGGCGCCTGTAATCCCAGCTACTCGGGAGGCTGAGGCAGGAGAATAGCGTGAACCTGGGAGGCGGAGCTTGCAGCGAGCCGAGATCGCACCACTGCACTCCAGTCTCTGGGCGACAGAGTGAGACTCCGTCTCAAAAAAAAAAAAAAAGAAATCTTTTCCAACCCTAAGATCATTAAGACTTTTATACTGTCTTCTAAAATTTTATTGCTTTGCTTTTTAAATTTTGGTCTAGGCAGACCTGCAATTAATGTTCTTACATATGGAGAAAGGGAGGCATATATAGATCCCCAACCCCTTTCATGTGGAAAATTAGACTAGCACCATTTGTTGAAAGATGGTCCTCTCTGCCCTACCCTGCAGTGCCATCTTGATCATGAACCAAGTAGTCATATAAGTATGGAGTTGTTTCTGACCTTGGTATTCTTTCCATTGATCTATTGTCTTTTTTGCATGTTGCTGGATTCAGTATACTAACATTTTGTTTAAGATTTCAGGGGATCTCACAAATAAGACTGAACTGTAATTTTTCATTTGCTAATGTCTTTCTCTGAATTTGGTATCAAATTATGCTAGCTACCTTCATAAAATGAGTTGGGGAATACACTTTCTTTTTCCTATTCAGTTGTCTTTTTTACCCATTTATTCTTCTTGTTTTTGAAATCAAGTTATCAAGTACCCCCAAAACTCTATGTGGATTTTTATTAAAATTTCTGTTTGTATATTAATTTCAGGGAAAACAATATTCTTCTTTATGAGCCTTTCCTTTCAGTAGTCTGCATTTGTTCAAGTGTCCTCATATATGTTTTCCAAAAATTTTATCATTTTCATTATATAGGTCGTGTATGTTATAGGAGGCAGAATTCTAAAGTCCCTCCAAGTTTTCCACCCCTAGTCAGTAAAACACTAATCTAGGCACTGCTAAGAATGTACAGATGTAATTAAATTTATAGATCTTAAAGTAGGGAAATTATTGTGGATATCTGGTTGGCCCAATCTAACCACTTGAGCCCTCATAAAAAGAAATTTCTTCAGCTGGAGTCAGTCAGATGTGGCAAAAAAGAAAAGATGAGGCAGAAAGATCAGAGACATTCAAATCATAAAAAAGGCTTGATGCCACCACGTTGTGGCTCACACCTGTAATCTTAGCACTTTGGGAGGCTGAGGCGGGCAGATTGCTTGAGCTCAGGAGTTCAAGACCAGCAACATGGTGAAACCTTGTCTCCACTGGGTAATACGGTGAAACCCTGTCTCCACCAAAAATACAAAAATCGGCTGGGCGTGGTGGCACATGCCTGTGGTCCCAGCTACTTTGGAAGCTGAGGCAGGAGGATCTCTTGAACCCAGGAGGCAGAGGTTGCAGTGAGCTGAGATCGCACCACTGCACTCCAGCCTGGGTGACAGCGCAAGACTCCATCTCAAAAAAAAAAAAAAAATGAAAGAAAGAAAGGCTTGGTGCATCATTGCTGACTTTGAAAAAAAATGGCCAAGGAATGCAGGTAGCTTCTAGAAGCTGAGAATGGCTCCTGGCTGATAGATAGCAAGCAATGGAGAGCTCAGTCCTACAAGTGCATGGAACTAAATTCTGTCAACCACCTAATGAGCAGGAAACAGATTCTCCCTTAGAGCCTCCAGAAAGGAACACAGTAAGTAATACCTTGATTGCAGCCTTGTGAAACCTAACGCAGAGAGCTAGCTGAGTCACTCTGTGCCTGGATTTCTGACCTACAGAACTGTAGATAATAAATGAGTGTGATTTTAAGCTGGTAAATTATGGTAATATGTTATGGGAGGAAAAGAAAACGAATATATATCTTACTAGGCAAAAATATTTTGGGTAGCTCATCAGGTAGGCCTTTAAGTAGAATGAGTCCATGAAGGTCACACTACTCAAATCCTGTGGCTGAGATTGTTTCACCTTTTAGAATTTTGACTAAAAATGCATATGCTGTATATATAAGGCAGATGGCACTTGGAGCTGCTATCAGCTACCTCCTGAAAGTGGGCTTGGTAGACAAGATAGGTAGTACTTGGGAAAAAAAGGAAGTAAATAGAGGAAAAACACAGCACCAAAAGCCAAGAGCATGGGGTAAGAGCAGAATGAGCAGCATGGCTTCTCAGCCTCTGTTTGCTCACTTCTGATTTGGACTCATCCATCACACTCCCCTGAAATAAATGTGTGCTAAATGTGGTTCACATGTTCCACTTAAAAAGTGAGAAAATAATGTCTAGATCTCTGTGAAGTAACTCTGCAAATATTGAATGTATTTCGGTACTGACATTTTTCAAGTCTAACATTAAAGGTTTCTATTGTCATAAATAATGCATAATTCCAGAGACCGTTTGTGTCTGAAAGGCATGATTTAAAATTAGAACACAAGGTGTCCTAGTATGTATACCTGTCTCAAAACTCCATGTGAGCTCAATCTAGTTATCAAAAAAGAGAGGAACAATTCCTTCTTACAATTAAAAAAAAGTTCTCATTCTGGAAATATATATATATATTAGCTAAGTAGGTTAAAAATATACATTCTTGGCTTTGTGCTCAGTAACTCCAAAAGGTGACATTCTAATGCTTCCTAAAAAATAAATGATACACATGACAAATCAGGTAGCTGGTGAAACTTGAGTCTTCCCTAGAATGCATGTAAAGCTTACACATAAAATAAGGAAGATGTAGCTTTAGCTAATTCAGACTGAGATTTATTGTTAATATGAGTCATAAGAGTGCATGGTATTTCACAAAGCATAAAATATGGAAGACAGATTTCCTGCCCTGAGGAGCTTAGTGAAACATGTGCAGACAGTAGGTAACAGGAAAAATATTAAGTCATGGTGATTTACAAAGTGGTCACCAATGGAAGACCGAGTACAAGAAGATGCCTTATAAAAATGTCTGGTTTTTGGAAAAAGATCTTGCAAAAGGTTGAAGAAAGAATGAAAAAGAGATGAGTGAAATGAGTTCTAAAAATGATGAAAGAGGAAAAACTGAAGGGAGAGGTGGAGAAAAAGGCTCAGGCTGCTGTGAGACATGAACCAATATATGAATTATAGAATACAGGACTGATTTGACAAACCTCTGAAAATAGACAACCTGAAATTCTAACTATACATCTTATTTCTTATAAAACTTAAGAGGTAGTTTTCTCAAATAATAGACACTAGACCAAACTTCTTGTTCAAGCCATATTACATGTCTGTAAGATATGTACATATAAATAAAATTCCATGTAGATCTGTATACTGCTGAATTGTGAATAATTTTAAAAGCTCGATTTTTTTGAGTTATAGTGTGAAAGTAACTTCCCCTTAGAAGATATATTCAAAAGCACTAGTTTTCTTTTACATACATATGTTACAGAAAATGCCCAATGCTATAGCAATGCTGAAATCAGAACCAATATTTCCCTACAAGATAAAGACCAAATTCCTGTACAGTATATTCAAGGCCTGTATCATCTCCAGACTCCACCTTTGTGGACCAGACTTCTCTTTATTCCTCCAATAGGCTGTATTCATAAAATTGTCTGTCCCAGTAATTTGCCTATTTTTAATTGGATCATTTGACTAGGCGCAGTGGTGCATGCTTGTACTCCCAACATTTGGAGAGGCCAAGATGGGAAGACTGCTTGAGCCCAAGAGGCTGAGGCTGCAGTGAGCCATGATCACTACTGTAGTCTAGCCTGGGCAACAGAACAAGATACTGTCTCTAAAAAACAAAGTTAAAAAAAGAAAATTGGATCATTTGTCTTAATTAAAGGGTTTTGAACATTATATATTCTGAATACTAATTAATTTTTAGATATGTAATTTTCAAATATTTCTCCAGGTCTGTGGTTTGTCTATTTGTTCATTTAACATTGTCTTCAAACAGTAAAAATTTTTAATTTTCATGAGGGAAATTTATAATTTTGGTGTCATATCTAAGAAATATTTACCTAACCAAGATCACAAATATTTTATCCTATGTTTTAATCCACAGGTTTTTACCTTAATATTTTGCTTTTAGGTCTTATGGTTATTTTGAGTTGGTTTTTTAAAGGTATGAGGTATGGGTTAACATTCATTTTCTTTGCATATGGATGTCAAACTGTTTCAGCACCATCTGTTGAAAAGACTATCCTTTTTCCATTGAATTGCCTTTGCATCTTTGTCAAAAATCAATTGGCTGGCCGGGCGCGGTGGATCACGCCTGTAACCCCAGCACTTTGGGAGGCCGAGGCGAGCAGATCACGAGGTCAGGAGATTGAGATCATCTTGGCTAACATGGCGAAACCCCATCTCTACTAAAAATACAAAAAAAAAAAAAAAATTAGCGGGATGTGGGGGCACACACCTGTAATCCCAGCTACTAGGGAGGCTGAAGCAGGAGAATCACTTGAACCTGGGAGGTGGAGGTTGCAGTGAGCCGAGATCGTCACCACTGCACTCCAGCCTGGGAGACAAAGCAAGACTCCGTCTCAGGAAAAAAAAAAAATCAATTGGCTGTGTATTTGTGAGTATAGAAATAGACTCACTCTTCTTTTCATTCATCCATGTTCTCTATTTTTGCCTTTTGCTACACCATGTTAGCTACTATACCTTCGCAGTAAGTCTTGAAATGAAGTAGTATGAGTCCTCCAACTTTGTTCTTGTTAAAAATTGTTTTGGCTAACCTAGTTCTATATGAACTTTTAAGTAAACCTCAATTTCTAGAAAAATATCTTGCTGGGATTTTTATTGGGGATGCATTGATCTATAGATCACTTCGAGAAAAATTGGCTTATTAGCAATATTGAGTTGTCCTATCCATGGACACAGTATTTCTATCCATTTATTTAGATCTTTAATTTCGTTTATCATTATTTTGTAGTTTCCAGCATATAAATCCTGCATATTTTTGCATTTTAAATTTATAGCTAATTATTTCATTTTTGGTACTATTATAAATTATACTGTGTTTTAAATATTGATTCCCAAATATTTATTGGCAATATTTAGAAATAAAAATTATGTTTATCTTTGTACCTTTTATTTATAATATTACTTTTCTAAAATGATTAATTCATTCTAGGACTCTTTTTTTAGATTCCTTGGGGTTTTTTATATAAAAATCACGTAGTCTGAACAGAGAGTTTTATATTTTCCTTTCCAAGCTGTATTTTTTTTAAAATCTTGTTTCTTGCCTTGCTGCACTATCTAGTACCTCCAGGATAATGTTGAAAAGGAGTGGTGAAAGCAGACATCCTTGCCTTAAACTCAGTCTTAGGGAGAAAACATTGAATCTTTCACTTGTAATACATTAGATGTGGATCTTTTTATCAGGATAAGGAGGTTTTCTAGTTTGTGAAAATTACTTACCATGAATGGATTTTGAATCTTGTCAAATGCTCTCTCTGCAACTACTGAGATGATCATGTGGTTTTTCTTATTTACTAAGTTGCTGTAATGAATGACATTGACTTTCAAATCTTGAAAAAGCCTTGTGTTCCTGGAATAAACTCTATGTGGTCATGACATGCAATTCTTTTTATATATTGTTAGATTCAATTTACTAGTATTTTGTTAAGGATTTCACATCCATGTTTATGGGAATATTGCTCTCTAGTTTCCTTTCTTATTATGGAATGTCTTTGTTTGGTAAATGAGTTGGGAAGTGTTCTCTCCTATTTTCTGAGAGAAAGTGTGACGTATTGGTATTTGTGTTTGGTAGAACTAACCAGCAAAACCAGTTTCATTGTTGGGAAGTTTTTAACTGCACACTCAAAATCTTCCATAAATGTAAAACAATTCAGATGATTTAGTTCTTGAGTGAGCATTAACAGTTTATGTATTTCAGGAAATTGATCTCTTTCATCTAAGTTATTAAATTTACTAGCATAAAGTTGTTCACAATATTCCTTTATTAGCTTTTTTTGTTTGTTTTGTTTTGTTTTATATTTTGTTTGTTTGAGACAGGGTCTCACTCTGTTGCCCAGGCTGGAGTGCAGTGGCGCAATCTCAGCTCACTGCAACTTCTGCCTCCCGGGTTCAAGTGATCCTCCTGCCTCATCCTCCCGAGTAGCTGGGACTACAGGTGTGCGCCACCACACCCAGCTAATTTTTGTATCTTTAGTAGAGACAGGGTTTCGCCATGTTGGCCAGGCTGGTCTTGAACTCCTTACCTCAGGTGATCTGCCCACCTCAGCCTCCCAAAGTGCTGGATTATAGGCATGAACCACCATGCCCAGCCACTTATTAGCTTTTTAATGTCTGTCGTGTCAGAAGGATCAGTGATGATGTCCCTACTTTCTTTTTTTTTTTTTTTTTTTTTTTGAGAAAGAGTCTCCTTCTGTTGCCCAGGCTGGAGGGCAGTGGTGCGATCACAGCTCACTGCAGCCTCCGCCTCCTGGGTTCAAACGATTCTCCTGCCTCAGCCTCCCGAGTAGTTGGGACTACAGGCACATGCCACCATACCCAGCTAATTTTTGTATTTTTAATAGAGTCGGGGTTTCACCATTTTGGCCAGGCTAGTCTCGAGCTCCTGACCTCAAGTGATCTGCCTGCCTCGGCCTCCCAAAGTGCTAGGATTACAGGGAGCCACTGCTCCCGGCCCTGCTACTTTCATGTTTGATATTGGTGATTTATAGCTTCTCTCTCTCTTTTTCTCAGTCTGGCTAAAGGTTTGTCTTTTTTAAAAAATAAGCTTTTTGTTTCATTGATTTTTCTCTATTATTTTTCTACTTGTAATTTCACTGACTTTTGCTTTTCATCATTTCCTTCTATCTGTTTGCTTTGGGTTTAACTTGCTCTTCTCTCATTTCTTAAGTGGAAATTTTGATCACTGATGTAAGACATTCTTATTTTCTAATCTTAGCAATTAATGCTACAGGTTTCTTACTAATCACTGTTTTAGCTCCATCCCCATATTTTGATGTTATATTTTTATTTTCCTTCAATCAAAATGTTTTCTAATTTCCCTTGTGACTTTCTCTTTTACCCATGCTGTATTTAGAAATTGTATTGTGTGTGTTATATCCAAATATATGGTGATTTTCCAAATATATTTTTGTGATTTATTTCTAATTTAATTATTTTATGATCTGAGGTCACGGTTTGTATTATTTTATTTTTAAAAAATTTGTTGTGGCCGGGTGTGGTGGCTCACGCCTGTATTCCCAGCACTTTGGGAAGCCAAGGCACAGATCATCTGAGGTCAGGAGTTCGAGACCAGTCTGGCCAACATGGCCAAACCCCATCTCTATTAAAAATACAAAAATTTGCCAGGTGTGGTGGCACACACCTGTAATCCCAGCTACTTGGGAGGTTGAGGCAGGAAAATCGCTTGAACCTGGGAGGCAGAGGTTGCAGTGAGCTGAGATCGCGCCATTGCACTCCAGCCTGGGTGACAGAGCGAGACTCCAACTCAGAAAAAAAAAGAAATTTGGGCCAAGCGGGGTGGCTTTCGCCTGTAAGCCCAGCACTTTGGGAGGCCGAGGCAGGTGGATTGCTTGAATCAGGAGTTTGAGACCAGCCTAGCCAACATGGTGATATCCTGTCTCTACTAAAATACAAAAATTAGCTGGGCGTGGTGGGGGGGCGCCTGTGATCCCAGCTACTAGGGAGGCTGAGGCAGGAGAATCACTTCTACCCAGGAGGCAGAGGTTGCAGTGAGCCAAGATCGTGCCACTGCACTCCAGCCTGGGCAACAGGGTGAGGCTCTGTGTCAAAAAAAAAAAAAAAATTGTTATAATTTGTTTTATTGGCCAGAATATTGTCTTTGTAGATAAATGTTCCATATATCTAGGCTTAGAAACATTTGAAAAGAATGTGTATACTAATGTTGTTGGGTGGAGTACTCTATAAATGTCAATTAAATATAGTTGGTTTCAAAAGTATTGTTCCAGTCTTTCATATCCTTGTAACATTCTGTCAACTTCTATCAATTACTAGGAGGCGGATGTTAAAGTCTTTATGTGTAATTGTGGATTTATTGCTACCATGTTTTGCTTTATGTATTTTGAAGCTCTGTCGTTAGGTATAAACACATTTAAGATTGTTACATCTTCTTGGTGAATTCACTATTTATCATCATGTGATGTTTCTTTATATTTCTGATAGTATTCTTTATTCTAAAGACTATTTTGCCTAACATTAATATAGCTACTCCAGCATTGTTTTGATTAGTGATTGTGTGGTATACCTTTATTCATACTTTTACTGTAAGCCTATCCTATATCTTTATACTTGAAGTGGGTTTCTTGTAAACAATATCTAGTTGGGCCTTTTTTATACAATCTTACAATATCCACTTTTTCACAGGTTTTTTGTTTTTGTTTTTGTTTTTTGAGATGGAGTCTCGCTCTGTCACCCAGGCTGGAGTGCAGTGGCACGATCTCGGCTCACTGCAAGCTCCGCCTCCCAGGTTCACGCCATTCTCCTGCCTCAGCCTCCCGAGTAGCTGGGATTACAGGCGCCTGCCACCATGCCTGGCTAATTTTTTGTATTTTTAGTTAAGATGGGGTTTCACCGTGTTAGTCAGGATGGTCTCAAACTCCTGACCTCATGATCCTCCCGCCTTGGCCTCCCAAAGTGCTAGGATTACAGGCGTGAGCCACCACGCCTGGCCCTTTTTTACAGTTTTATTGAGGTAAAATTTATATATGCCTTTTGATATTGTCCCACAGGTCCCTAAGGCTTTGCTTATTGATTTTTCAATCTATAATGTGTTTCTCAGATTAGATGCTATTTATTATCTATCTTCAAGTTCATCAACTCTTCCTCTGTCATCTGCAATTTGCTGTTGAGCCCATCCAGTGAATTTTTGAGTATGCTATTTATTAGATCTAAAATTTTTATTTAGGTTTTTTAAAAATAATGTCTAACTAGGTGGTGGCCACTGCACAAACTAGATTCTGCTCACTCTGGGCCTCACTCCACTTCCTCTGTGACAGATCATATGACACATGATATGTCAAGACATATCATGTCTGACAAACCTGATATGGCTGAGATCAAGAAATTTGATGTCAAAAATAGAAGAAGACAGAATTGCAAGAGAAAAATCCACTGCCTTCAGAAGAAACAATAGAACAGAAGCAGGCAGACAAATCTTATGGACGCATGTGCCGCCAATATGCACTGTACATTCAACGAGAATTGCCTTCTTATTTTACTTATTTTAGCTGTTTAATTTCATAAGAGGCAAAGATGTTGGATCAACTTTTAAAGGACTTTGCTGCCCTTTTCACATCAAACAATAGAAAACTGCTGACGATGAAGGCTACACCTGCCTCTCCCATCTGCTTGTCTGGCTGTCAAGGAAGAAAAATAACTTGCATGTTGGTGAAGGAAGAAGAAGAGTAGGAAGACAGGTAAATCTAGAGTAAAACCAAGCTGTCCCAAGGTGCCTGCAGGCTCTCAAATGCAGTTTAAATGAAGTTTAATTAGAGTGCCATTTTTCTTGTTCAAATGATTTTAATTATTAGAATGCACAAATTTTATTTAAAAATAAACAGTTTTACGCTGGATGTGGTGGTTCATGCCTATAATCCTAACACTTTGGGAGGCTGAAACGGGTGGATCACTTGAGGTCAGGAGTTTGAGACCAGCCTGGCCATCATGGTGAAACCCCACCTCCACTAAAAATACAAAAATTAGCTGGGCATGGTGGCTCGCACCTGTAATCCCAGCTATCCAGGAGGCTGAGGCAGGAGAATCACTTGAACCCAAGAGGCAGGGGTTGCAGTGAGCTGAGATGACACTACTGCACTCCACCCTGGGCAACAGAGTGAGACTCTGTCCCAATAAAAACCAACAAAAAAATAAAAATAAGAAAACAGTTTTAAACCCTTTAAACATTTTTCTATTTTTCTGCTGAGAACTTTTCATTCACTTCCAAGTTGTTTACCTTTATTTCATGGAGCACAGTTATACTAGCTGCTTTAAAGTTGTTGACAATTCCATCGTCTGGGGCATCTCAAGGTTAGCACCTGTTGATTATCTTTTCCCTTGAAAAATGGTCACATTTTTCTAATTCATTGTTTGTCAATTTTAGATTCATCCTGGGCATGTTGACTTTAATTTTTAGTTTTATTATTTTTTATTTTTTTGAGACAGGGTCTTACTCTGTCACCCAGGCTGGAGTGCAGTGGCGCAATCTCGGCTCACTGCAACCTCCACCTCCCAGGTTCAAGCGATTCTCATGCTTCAGCCTCCCAAGTAGCTGGGATTACAGGTGCCTGCCACCACGCCCTGCTAATTTTTGTATTTTTAGTAGAGATGGGGTTTGGCCATGTTGGTCAGGCTGGTCTCGAACTCCTGAGCTCATGTGACCTGCCCACCTCGGCCTCCCAAACTGCTGGGATTACAGGCAGGAGCCACCGCGTCCAGCCCGAAATAATACTTTTTAAAGTAGTTTTTTCCCTCTTCTATCCTTCTAGGTGACAGAGTACAGGGTTTCTGGCTTCAGGGACCTCATACTTTAAAGGTGAAGGAGAAAAGAATGATAACTTATAATATTTCTATAGGGCAATATTTTAATGTTTTGAAGTGTGTGTTCACATTTTAAATAATAACCCACAATAAACTCACATGGAAAGTGTGAACAGAGTCTAAAACTTCAGAATTGTCTTAATTCTATACTTTGAAATTAAAGATAATTTTATATTAAATGTAAATAATCCTCAAAGAAGAGTAAATTAGTTGTTATTCAATTCACAATATTTTCCTTCTTTAATTATTTGGCTTTTTTCTGAATGGGTAATATATGCATGACACAAAATTCAAAAGTTGCAAAAGGGTACAGAGTGAAAATTAAGTTTTTATCCCACCTCATCTTCAAGACTCATGGCTCCCTTTCCTGGAGGCAACCAGTGTTACCAGTTCTTGAGTAGCCTTTCAGATATATTTTTTGCATACATGTATGTATTTCTCTGTTTGTTAACACAGAGAGTAGCTCATTCTATACACTATTCTTCCTATATCTTAATAATTATTTTCATTCACTTTGATGGCTACATTATATTCAATTGAAAGGATGTAGCATTCTTTAACTGTTCTTCTGTTGATGGACATTTAGGTTGTTTCTGGTCTTTTACTATTACAGACAATGCAGCAGTATATAACCTGTGCACATGCCATTTCTTTGCGTGACAGTACATCTGTAGCAAAGAATTTCTAGAAGGAAGATTTCCGGGTTAAAGGATATGTGCAATTAAAATTTCAGTAGATCTCACCAAATTGACCTCCATAGAGGTTGTACTAAATTACATTCCCACCAGGAATGTACCTCTTTTCCTATCGTGGACAACACAGTATATGATTAAATTTTTTATTTTTAATAATTGATAGATTTAAAAAAGTGTCTCATTATAGTTTTAACTTGTACTTTTCCAATTATGAATGAGGCTGATCATCACTTTATATGTATTAGAGCAATATTTACCATCAAGCTTCATTACTTAAAGAGTAGTCAGTGATTTCTTTCTAAGTCTGACTAGATTATTCTCCCTCAGTGAAAAAGAAAACGTCCTACCGAGTTGTAATTTTTAGCATCTACCATTAATAAATAGATAAACAAAACACTGCACCACCTTAGAATATAAAAGCAGAGTTTTTTTCACCTTTTCTGGAAGAATTCAAAAATTTATCTTTGGTCTGGTAACAAACAGGTAAAGCTTCACTAAAGTTATTTATTAATAAAGTTGACAAAGCAGGCAGATCCTTTGAGGTCAAGAGGCTGAGACCAGCCTGGCCAGCATGACAAAACCCCATCTGCACTAAAAATGTATAAAAATTAGCCGAGCGTGGTGGCACATGCCTATAATCCCAGCTACTTGGGAGGTTGGGGCAGGAGAATTGCTTGAACCCGGGCGGCAGAGGTTCAGTGAGCCAAGATTGTGCCACTGCACTCCATCCTGAGCGACAGAGCAAGACTCTGTCTCAAAAAAAAAAAATAAATAAATAATAAAATAAAATGAAGTTGGAAGTCCCTACAATATATAAATCCGTAATTGTTTTTCACAATAACATGTCAAAATGCAATATATATATATTTATATACCAATCAAAAAATGTTGACCTTTAAAACAATAGCTGTGATAATATTTAGTAATAAAAAAAAAACTTCTAATACTTAGGAAATCATTCATCTAATAAAAGATTGTCTTTAGGGATATTTGGACATTATTTTTGAGTAATATAGTAATAGTATAAATTTTAATACAGTATTCATAAATAGCATTATTGCATTGCTACTAGTATTGCAACACCAGTGTAAATAAATACTATAAATAAATATCAATGCTAATTTTTTTGTTCTGTGGAATTTCACTGTTGACATTAAATTGTTGTCTTTTCATCATTGCTATAGCAGTTAATCTTATTAAATAAAACATAGCAATTGAAATGCACTAAAGTCTTAAGACTTTTCCAGTAAATGTGTGTTGAGCATGTAGAAATTACTTAGTATCTTAGAGTTCTAGGTGCAAAATATACTTTTTAATATCATTATTTTGGGAGGTTAGTCTTTCTACTCCCTACTCTCCTCTCTACCAGCCTCATCCAGAGAAATAACTCTCTCAAGGTACTGATAAGAGATGCCACTGTCAGGCTAGTCAATGGAGTGAAAGATGTCACTGCCAGATCCCCTGTATAGTGGCACAGACTCCTGGAATTGAAAGGGAGCTAGCTTAAGGAGTCATTTAATCCAGACCTCTTTCTTCCTGCAAGGGGTCTGCCTGAAATGTCTAAGACAGATGGTTTGTCCTTAAAATTCCCCAGGGACAGAGATTCTACAATATTACTCTGGAGCCTTTTCTAATGTTTAATCACTATTACTGTCAGGTCGGTTTAAGCTCTTTCCTGCTAGTTTTTCCTCTGCAGACATGGAAAACGGTTGAACAACAACCTCTTTATAATCACCTTGCCAATACGCAAAAACAGTTACCATGGTGCACTTCGGCCTTGTTTTTTCAAAAGTATGTAATTTATCTCCTCTCCATTTTTAACACATCAATATCTTATCTCATTAAACATTTGAGTTAATTTTAATTAAACTCTTTCCATTTGTTATATATCACTTCTAATGTGGCATTACAGTAAGTTCTTAAATTGTAATGTGTTTTATTTTTAATTATTATAGGGTTAGGTAGAACAATACAAGTACTTATTGAGTATGTTGTACCAGCAAGAAAAGGATAGGCAAATCTCTTGCTCCCACATAGTGTATATTCTAGTAGGAGACATAAACAATAAAAACTATAAAAATTGATCTATAATATCATATAATGTTATGATAAGAATAAAACATCTTGTATTAACTAGAAAAATGCGGCCGGGCGCGGTGGCTCACGCCTGTAATCCCAGCACTTTGGGAGGCCGAGGTGGGCGGATCACGAGGTCAGGAGATCGAGACCATCCTGGCCAACACGGTGAAACCCCGTCTCTACTAAAAATACAAAAAATTAGCCGGGCGCAGTGGTGGGCGCCTGTAGTCCCAGCTACTCGGGAGGCTGAGGCAGGAGAATGGCGTGAACCCGGGAGGCGGAGCTTGCAGGGAGCCAAGATTGCGCCACTGCACTCTGGCCTGGGTGACACAGTGAGACTCCGTCTCAAAAAAAAAAAAAAAAAAAAAAAACAAAACTAGAAAAACGCTAGGCTGCTATGATAGAGACCCAAAAATAATGCAGTTGTTTGAAAAAGAATTTTGTTTCTCTTACTTAACAGTCCAAGGTAAATGTTCTGGACATCAAGAAACTGCTCTATGAAGTCATTTGGGGACTCCAGTCCTTCTATTATGCTGCATTACCATTCCTAAGATCATTATCGTCAGCTCTACACTATAAGCTGAGTCACCGAGTTTCAGCTAGCAGGGAGGAGAAAGACAGAATGGATGAGGCTACCCTAGATTCAGAGGTGGCACACATCACTACCACCCCATTCTACAAGAAAGAACACAATTTCATGGCCACACTTGGCAAGGAGGCTGGGAAATGCATGCAATCTAACCACATGCCCAGGAAGTAGAGAATGTATTTAGGGGGAACATATAGAGTGTTGCAAACACTGTCAATATTTCTCCCCAGTATCTTAAGATCCCCTTTTACCTATTTGTGTTTCTGCTTCCAACAACAAACCCCAGGCTATTTTTCAGAAGACACTGGATCCCACTTGGCCAAGATCAGAACATACCTGGGAATTTACTTTCCCCCATTCCACATTGCCCCCCAGGGGACTGGTTGGTGCAGAACTATGAAAGACCAGCTCCCTTGCCCTCCAATCAGGACAACTCAGGTGTAACTTACCTTTCAGAGCTCCCCTTCAGACACAGGCTGAAGCAGCCCTCTCGGGGGTTAGCCTGAGATCCATCCTTGCTTGGCTGTCTTCTCTGTCCTGTCCTGCTTTCCCCATTCCTTTATTGGTTTCTCCCAGGAGTACTTTCCTAATAAATTACACACGAATCCTCATCTAAGGGCTTGCTTCTAGGAAACCCAATCTAAGGCACAGGATAAAGGGTTAAAGTGTGATAGAAGGTGCTGGATCATTTTTAGTGGCTTCCCACATATTATCAGAAGGAGTATTTGGACAAGTATGAATAATTTTAAGGAAGGAGGCCATTTCTCTTACTGTCTCCTGTCTCCAAAGGAAAGGAGGAAATAAAAACTGAAAAATAACAGACTGATGAGCGCCACTGGCCAGGCCTGTAGGCTAAAGATTAACCCCCACCCGGCAGGCGCCTGTAGTCCCAGCTACTTGGGAGGCTGAGGAGGGAGAATGGCGTGAACACGGAAGGCAGAGCTTGCAGTGAGCCGAGATGGCACCACTGCACTCCAGCCTGGGCGACAGAGCGAGACTCCGTCTCAAAAAAAAAAAAAAAGATTAACCCCTACCCTAATCGCTTGTGCTATCTATAGATAACAGACAATGGTATGGAGAAATACTTGCCTTGCTCACCACTCCCACCTAGTCATGTACTCCATGCTTGCTCAATCTATCACAACCCTGTCACGTGCACCCCTTGGAGTTGTAAGCCCTTAAAAGGACCAGGAACTCTTTCTTCAGGGAGCTCTGTTCTTGAGACGCTTCTGCCGAAGCTCCCCGCCAAATAAAGCCACTTCCTTCTTTGACCCAGTGTCTGAGGGGTTTTGTCCGCGGCTCTTCCTGCTACAACTTAGCTCAGAAATGTCGCCACTACTATGGAAAAAAGAAAACTCTAAAATATGTGTTTTAATTGTTTTGCAAGGGTCACGTTCACATACACAAACTTAACTTTTGCAATGTGGGTATCTACAACCTGCTCAAAAAGTGAATGCAGTGGATCTGCAGCTGTGAAGAGCGAGCACCACCACAATAATGGGCCACGAGTTTGGAAATCTGAGGCGGACACAAGATGCGGTTACCTATAGCTCGTGGCCCTCAGGCACTGGCCTCCCCACACTACTTCAGCAAGGACATCCCCAACAGGCTGCACAATAATACTCAGGCGCCTTTCCTTTGCATGAAGCCACCATTTGCAGTGTTTTATCTCGTCTACACACAGGAGAACTGGGAGTCTGAGAAATCCAAGAATAACCCAGCTGCCTATGAAAATGGCAAATGAGCAACTCAACTGGATGACTCATTTGGTTCTCGGTCTCTGAAAGACCCTTCTCTGGGATATGAGTCTTCATTGTAGTGTCTTGAAGACATGATAAATTTATAGACTGCACTGTTGTGTTTTTTTTTTTTAATGAATGCACCTGCTTTTTATGTTATCAAATTAGGCTTCACAAACGTAGTATCTTCCAATTTGATATTTGACAATGATGAGAATGCAGTTAAATGAATGGAGTAGATGGGCAACAAAAGTCCTCAGTAATATTCTGCAGGGTATAACTCAGCATGGACTCAGAGCACTGCAGAACACAGAACATCAGGCTCGATGGCTCACACCTGTAATCCCAGCACTTTGGGAGGCAGAGGCGGGCAGACTGCCTAAGTCCAGGAGTTCGAGACCAGCCTGTGCAACATGGTGAAACCCCTTCTCTACTAAAAATACAAAAAAAAATAGCTGGGCATCGTGGTACATGCCCGTAGTCCCAGCTACTTCGGAGGCTGAGGTGGGAGGACTGCTTAAGCCTGGGAGATGGAGGTTGCAGTGAGCTGAGATGGAGCCACTGCACTACAGCCTGGGTAACAGAGAGGCCTTGTCTTAACACACACACACACACACATACACACACACACACAAGACATTATGGATTCTGAAAACTAAAACACTGAAGGATGCAAATATATCCCATGTAACTGTTTTGCACAAGGGTATTGGCAGCATAACCATAATGAAGTCTGGGAGTGGAGTAATTGGCAAAATATTAGCTGATTTAATTTTGACTTTACTAATTTTAACCAACTGTGATTCCCTTCTATGTTCCTAACTAATAAATTAATGTAGAGTTTTATGTTACATATTTTTTACAGTAGGATTGAAATACGTAAGTATTAGACTCATTCGTGTGCTGCAGAATCATTTGGTTTATATGAGTAATTGACTCAGTAAGAGAATTTTTTAAAATAGGTTTCCAATTTAAAGTATCACCTTTGATGAACACACACATCAGGAAATACATATGCTACTTAAAGTAAAATTAACTTGCATTGAGATTGCCTTATTCAAATTTTACTCTCTCAGAGCTCTGTAGACTTTTTGTGGCTCTGATCACAGTTTAAATTGTACATTTATTTTTATGATCATTTAGTTAATGTCTGTCTCCATCACTCAACTGTAGATCTATGAGGGCTGTTTTTGATCACCAGCAGTACATACAGTGCCTGACACATAGTAGGTATTCAAAAAGAATTTGTTGGCTGAGAAAAATTAATGAATATCTAAATATAGAAATATATATATTAATTCTCAAAATAATCTTTACCAAGTATGTGGTATAAGTATTATTACTTACTACTCTGTAAATTATGGAAAATGGATAATACAAACGACTCTTGTCCATAGAAATGCAAATGATTTTATCCAGTATAATGCAATTGATTATTGCTATCTGGATAGATTAATTTTGCATCAATTTTCAGCATTCCTTATTGCCCCTATGTATGTGGTTCTTTGAATTCTTTTTTTAATTACTTATAATATCTTACTGGTTCCCTCATTAATTATGCATTAAAAAGGATTTTTGATATGTGCTAGTTTTATATTTGTATGACAGTCACGATGTTACCTTCTTTTAGAAAATAACATTTAACAGTTTAACAATACCTTAATACCATCTTAAATAGTGCTAATAGGTTACTCTATGTACACAAAAGTGTATTGAGAATGAACTACATGAAGAGTACTGTGCTATGCCTGAACATAATGAACAACAATATAGTGATGGAATCTGGTATATAAACCCATGGCAGGAACTGAATATCTTTATCACACTTCTTACTAGAATTTAGGCCAGGTGTGGTGGCTCATGCCTGTAACCCCAGCACTGTTGGGGGCTAAGGTGGGAGGATGGGAGGATCACTTGAGCCCAGGAGTTTGAGACCAGCCTGGGCAACAAAGTAAGATCCTGTCTCTACAAAAAATCAAGATACAAAAAATAAAAAAATTAGCCAGGCATGGTGTGCACGCCTGTGGTTCCAGCTAACAAGAGGCTGAGGCGGAAGGACTGCTTGAGCCCTGGAAGTTGAGGCTACAGTGAGCCATGTTTGTGCCCCTGTACTCCAGCCTGGGAGACAGAGCAAGACACTGTATCAAAAAAAAAAAAAAAAAAGAATCTAGTACAGCTGCAAAGAGATTAGTAAAAGAATTATGCATACATATTTTGCTTTTCATCATTATTGTTACTTCATACAACCACAAATTACTAGCACTGCACTGTACCAATGGTACCCTGTCCCAGTTCTCTGGGATTTGCATGTCAGAGAAATATTTTATCTAAACCATCCATGTGAATATTTCAAAATATTCCAGTTTGCAGTTAAATTCATTCTTTTATTTCATTTTTTCTTTTTCCTTTTGTTGTTTTTTGTTCCATTTTTTGTACTTTATAAATGAAGAATTACTTAAAATTGGAAAAAGAGATAGCTCAAGCATTGAAATTTCAACTCCATACATGTTTCAAGGAGTGCAAAAGGTTATGCTTCCGGGGGTACTAAAATTACTTAAGATTTTTTTCAAACGAATGCCAAAAACTGTATCTGCTAATAAGTTTTGCCCAGCTTGGAAACCAAACTCACTCACAAAGTATGAGAACGCCAGATATACGACAATAAATATTTTTGGCATAGTTTCAAAGCTACATAATGCCAGACATAGACATGTAAAAGTAATGGCAAGAACTACAAAGATTATAAAAGAAATAAAGTCACAGTTCGTAATTCATATGATTATGTTCAATAGCAGGCTTAGACGGCTATCCACATAATAAGATCCACATGTAAAAGCATCAGCTTATTTTACTTGGTAAAAGATAACAAATATTAAAATGGCTTTTAAAAGTAAAATTTTGTTGAGAGCTTGTAAATGCATTTTTGCAAGCTCAAGGAGCACAGCTGAAATTGTTTTTTTGTTTCTATTTAGATTTCCAACTTCTGCTTCCCTTTTCGTCACACTCAAAAAAGTTAAGTAAAAAATGAAAGAAAATACAATCTCAAAGATCAAAACAGCTTTTAAATATTGTCACTATAATCTGTGTATTAAAACTGGACTGTAGGGGGAACACCATTCCCCCAAAATTAAATAAATTCTGCATTGCATTTAGAGAAAGGATGAGGGAAATACAGCTGTCAGATGTTCAAACCTTGATTTGACTACTGGGCACAGATTATGGGGCTCAAAGCCAAAGTGAATAAAGCCAAAGCAATTCCCTTGTATCCTCCACTGCAAGGTGAGTATATAAAACTGGTTTTTAAGAGCAGGGATTCTAGCAATATTTTTTGCTTCTTGGAATATTTTATTTTAGACCCAAGAAAATCAAATTAAATTAAGTTTGTGATGGGTTTGATTTTCAAAGATAAAAGAAACACATCTTTGTGCTTTCTGTCTGCGTAATTTATGGATTAGAAGTGGTCAACCATCAGGGTGGGCTAATGAAAAGCAAGACTGAGGGGAAAAGCTAGTGGAAGAAGAATGGAAGAAACTGTAGAATCTGAGATAAACTGTCAGTGCCTCAGGCAAGATAAACCAGAACACCACAGTGCCAAGAACAGCTAGCCTGAGGTTCAGTTCTTAGTCACAAGCAATACAGTGAATTGCGGTTCATTTTTTTAAAAGAAATTTGACTAACATAGAAAATAATAATTCAGTAGGTGAACTGAAAATAATCACATTGTAATATTTTATATTAAATACAATGAAATATTTTTGTCAGTACTATAGGTCTATATTGTATTGAATTTTTATTCTGCTGTGAAAATATACAAAAGCTTTTGTTCCTTTTCAACCCAATGAAAATTTATAATGTAGGATAATTACATTGCATCTCTTATCTATCAGCTGTTATAAAATAAAACAATAATGTTTTGCAAACACATATTTTTCTCCTTAGTTCAAAGTTTGCATGAAATTTTTAAATAGCCCTCTAGCAAAGCACTGTTTGTGTTGAATACATTTGTAATGCATTGATGGTGATATACACTTCTCTTAGATGTTAGTGAAAATTTTTTGTTACAAAAAGACACTTCTCAATTGAGTTCTGTCCCTATTTACACATGGATCCTTTTAATGGATGTTGAGAGTCTTGATTTGGAACTTTTAATAGGCTCGTTTACATTTTGCAAATCTCTACCTTTGAAATAAAAATGCAGTGATCCACCCATCTGCAGACAATTAAGACCAGCAGCCAAGTATAAAAGGGTGGAGAACTTTTAATGGGTGTTTATAGATTGGAAGCACCGACCCCCTTTTAAATGAAAGAGGCCTAAGAAGAAATAGTAAGTGTTAAGGATAACCACGAAATTCATTTAACCCCCCAAGCAGAAGATCTGTTATCAAAGAATTTGCAGGATTCCACACCTTCCAACTTAAGGTTCTCAGCTTAAGTACTTAGCAAAAGTACTTTAAAAAGAAGTATCTTATTAGAAGTGTTTTGATTATAATTTCTTAGCTGCTTGAAGGTCAAAATGCAAGCCAGCAGGAAGACCAATAGTAAGGTATGTGATATAAAAACAAATATTTCCATAAAATCTTAGCCCTAGCAAAAAGAGAAATTCTTAGTAGGTTCAAGGTGGGAATTTAGGGAATAGTATTTTTTTACAGGAAATACTGGTTAGGCGTTTTATATAGGGGGTTCTGCATTTGTGAAGGGATAATTTGCTCTAAAATATGTGGGCAACCAGCCTAAATTCTCTAATTGAGTAGTTTGCTCATAACCCGAGGCCATTAGGTGAATGTAAACTGTTACAGGCTTAGTAAGAAAATAGTCCCATTAGGATTTTTTCTATTTGTATGTGGTTGCGGGTTAAAGTAACTGTTTCCAAAATCATGGATTAATGAAAAGCTCTTTTTTTCTGAGTTTGCAAATACCAGCTTTGAAATGCTCAAACTCAAATTAAGCCAAGGATTCTTTTTTTTTTAACAGTTAAAAAACTTTTACAAGATCAAGTCTCAACTGTAAGTTCCATTGTAAGTTATCTAAAAATAAAAATTAGAGATGTTTAATTAAATGGTTGTTAATAATAAATGAAAAACAGCCATATTTTCTTTGAATGTGTCATTCAGATATTTTGCTCATGTCATAAAATGTCCAGTATTGGCAAATGCCAAAAACTTTGATGCACAGAAAATGAGTATGACATCTAGAAAATAAAAACTCATGCAGAAATTCAAGAAATGTTGTGTCCATGTATTTCATTCGGTAATGCTCAGATGCCACACGTGCTGCATGTATGCTCGTATTTCTGTAAAGGAGAAGACAACTTTATGTGCTGCTGCTTGAATTAAATTCTGAACTTCTCTCTCGTAATGGATCTCTTCAGTTAAACAGTCTACTTCCTTTCCTGTTTCCCGATTCCTGTTAACTCATCACATTGTGCTTTTTACTAAGTATGGCATACTTGTATAGCCCAGAGCAGGACAAGGGAGGAACGCAAAATAGACTGTGTAATATTTCTTAAAATCAGTAGTAACTGTATATGCAGAAGAAATTCAGTCAAGGGAGGAAAAATCTGACCAAATACGTCAGGTAAATTTAATAGACGTACTCAAAATTAAAGTAATTCATGTGTCTTTTTCATGTCTCTATTTCTCCTTTGAAATTGGCTCCAGCACTAGTAAGGTTGTGGATGCTAGTATCACATCAAATCTTATTTTAAAAATTGAATTACACAAAAACTTTTTTTAGCAACTTAATTTTTTAAATATACACTTAGAGCTGAACACAAATCTCTCTCTCACCTGAGAGTGCTAGATGTTTTCTTCAGCTGTTTAACTTTTTACTCTGTGATGTTTTCTTTTTTCATTTTAAAATGTCTCATTTCAAAACATTGTAAGATTACAGAAATACCCTAAGTATATATTTGTCCAACAACTTAGCTGAAAAAAAAATCAGAATAATATGTGAGAAACTCCTTAAAAAGAGAAAATTTTTTTAAAAATGTTAAAGTAGAATTGTTCTGAAATGACTTACAAGAACTGGAGAGAGAAACTTATATACACATTGGAGTACATGAAGAGAGAAGGGATTTTCAAAGAGGCTTGCTCTACAATGAAAGTATGTCTAAATTCCACACCTTGAAAGAAGGTAGAAAAGATTTCCAGAACAGCCTGATAATTTTTAATAGCTTTTTAAAAACTTTCTAAAAGATAATCATAAAGATAATTTATTTACTATCCTCTTTCAGTTGAGATTGAAGATGGAATTCTTGAATCATAAATTTTGGAAGAATTGAAAGATGAGATTTGCTAAAAGAACTGATGATAAAGGAAATATAAATTGATTGTGGTAGAAACCAAATGGAGAAAAAGAATTTGTCATCAAAAGTGTTCCCTTAATTCCTTATTTTCAAAACTAATAAAATAATACTATAAAGAGGAAAGGTAGAGATTCATTAGATTCTTTCACATACCACCTTACCAATATTTGTAATATCAGATATAACTAGGAATTGTATTACAAGCAAAATGAAAATGGATGTTTCTATAGAGAACAATTATGCTTGAAATGACCAAAGACACAATAAAATTATAACGATAAAAGTTCTTAAATCCATTCATGTAAACATACTATTAGAAACAATCTGCACATAATGAGGCTTCAAAAGGATCCTAGATGGTTTCTCAGAAGGTTTACAGGTGAAATTTTAAAAGAATAAAGGTCCCATCCCTCTTATATTCCATCTTGCATGTACAGTAACTTTAATAAAATTTTTTAGATGAATGAGAAAGAAGAAAAGCAAACTGGTCATGATACAATATCTATCTTGTGAGAAATAAAATATTACAAGTCTAAATATTTGTTCTTACTAAAATATGACTTAAAATAGGTTTTCCTGGTAGATAACTGTTGAAGTTAGGTGAAAGTGTTTCATTATAGCATTCTGTTTTGTATATGTTTAAAATTTTCCATAATAAAAAGTTTAAAAGATAAAAAAGCAGATTCCTCAAGATTTGGAGAGTAGATAAATTGGCATTTGCAAAGTTTGTTTCTATTTAGGAATAAAAACTTGGAGAATCATTGCGGAATTTCTTCTCTGGGAAGGATTTACTGGGGGAAGGGATGCTAAAGTGGCATCTGCTCTGTGTAGTGATAATAAAATAAGAAGGTAGAATGAGGCAGAAAGGGAAGCCAGAAGGGAGGGGCAGGATAGCAGTTTTAAGCATGGTGGCTATTTTAATGGTACAAGACTTTGTTCTTCTGATGCTTCACCACCTCATTAACCTGTGTGTCATTCTGAAGTATTTTGCCATGCTCTGATGATTAGAGACTTGCTCGCTAACAACACATTTTAAATGCAAGTTCTTCCCTAGAGTCATGGTGAATTAATTTTCAATTAGTTTTCATTAATGAACTTCATTTTTATGGTCCTAATTGCTATCCCAGCTTCAGGAAACTAAGCAAGTACTTTGGTGGGGTGTGGGGTGGGAGGCCGCTCTAAGAGCCAAGAATATTCTGGGCCCTTTTCAAAAGACTTTACTTCAGTCATCCTCCAAAAAATACATCTAAATTATAAATCAAACACTCACCAATAGAACCCATGCATCTTTTCTGTGGTCTTGAGAAGTATGTTATTGCTAGCTTCATCTGGAGTTTACCTTGCGTCCCAAAACCAGGATCAGGGAGGGAAACAGATTTAAGCAGAGAAAAGTTACTGGAAGTTCTAGAGAAATTGTCTAAGGTAAGGAATCATTTTCTCTTCCAGAAAAAAAAGGAGACCAAGGATGTCTATGACGATCTTATTATCATAATTATGTCCATATTTTCAATGAGCAAATAAATTTCCTGCAACCAGGTCACTTCATCTTCTTTCTTCAGTGAAAAGAATGAATACCAACCTATTCAGAATATTCTTTCCTCTATACAGAAATTCATCACCACTTCCCTTTGTAAGCTTCAGTGTTAAAATCAGAATAGGCTATATCTGTACTTTAGGAAATATTGAGTAATCATTACATATTGTTTACAATAATTCCCTTCAGTTGTTAATATTTTTAAAATCTGTCTGCCATGTGGAAATTCTATCCTGAATTGTTTCTATCTAGTACTAATGCCAAATTTCTTCCTACTTGGAAAATTTTTTTAAAAAATTATGTTTTAGAGATGGGGAACTCACTATAATGCCCAGGCTGACCTCGAACTCTTGAGCTTAAGCAATCCTCTGGCCTCAGCCTCTTGAGTAGCTGGAACTACAGGCATGCACCACCACACTTGGCTTACTTGGATAATTTTCAGTCATTGTAAAGTAATAGTAGAAGATGTTTTACAAGCATAATACATATAAATAATAAAAGAATAAGAGATACATAAGCTTGTACCTGACAGAGTTCTGCTCCCATTTCTACGGTGTGGGCAAGTCACCCACTCTTTTTTTTCTTTAGACGGGGTCTTGCCCTGTTGTCCAGGCTGGAGTGTAGTGGCACAATCTCAGCTCACTGCAAACTCCACCTCCCAGGCTCAAGTGATCCTCCCACCTTGGCCTCCCAAGTAGCTGGGACTACAGGGGCAAGCTACCATGCTTGTCTAATTTTTGTACTTTTAGTAGAGACAGGGTTTTGCCATGTTGGTCAGGCTGGTCTCTAACTCCTGGGTTCAAGTGATCCACCCGCCTCGGCCTCCCAAAGTGCTGGAATCACAGGCGTGAGCCACCGCACCTGGCCTCACTCATTCTTTCAATGACTTAGTTTCCTCTCAAGTAAAAAAGTTGAGCCTGGATTTTTCAGAGTCAAATAAAGATTCAAAAATAGTTTGTAAATAATCACAAATAAGTCTAATACATAAAGACAAACTGCATAGTAAAATCAGTGTTCTTGGGTTGCTAATGAAGGACTAATAGCCTGAGTAACACACCCACAAACCAACACTCTAACAACGCAGGAAGCCACTGTGATGCTCTGTGCCACAGGATGAAGACAATAAGATGTCTGTACTCTTCATTTCCAGTCTAAAAACGATCTGATGCTCATGAAATACTTATCACCCACAGCCTGAGACTTTATCTTTGTAAAATTTAATAAATATTTTTATTTCTTATTATTTTCATCATGAAAAACTGAGTTTGTTGATAGCTTAATTCTTTTTTTTTTTTTCTCTCGAGGAGGGACACATTTTAAAGCATATCATGGTCTTAGAATTTAAAAAGGTATTTTATCTTGTTACTTTGACTTAAAAATATGTTATTTTTAAATTAGTTGTGTTAATGCTTCCCTTTGCACAGAATTATTTCAATATTCTTTCAGTTAACATTAATAGAGTGCTGATTTCCTCATAATACTGAAATCTTCAGGATCATATCTAAACAAAACAAAACTTGAAGATGGGGTCCTGCTCTGGAGGGATTATAAAATAGTTGAGATGACAAAAAGGAATACATGAAACTACAGAGCAGTGACAAAGCAACAGATGAATAAGTAGAAAATAAAGCAGCAGAAAATGTAAGTGGAAGTGTCCAGGGCATGTAGAATAGAGTAAATTATGATGGACATAAACCTTAGCTAGTGTTTTACTATCTTCATTTACTTCCTCCAGCAGAAGCAGTTTCTCTACATTGCTGATCACTTTATTGTGAAAACAAACTCAGATTTTAATTCTTCTCAAATGAGAAGTATCTTATAGACAGAAGCATTTCTTGGCATTCCATTCCGCCCCACCCCCACGGAAAGACATAAAGATGAAATTGGGGGCCAGGCCCAGTGGCTTACAACTGTAATCCCAGCACTTTGGGAGGCCAGGTGGGCAGATCACTCAAGGTCAAGAGTTCCAGGCCAGCCTGGGCAACATAGTGCAAACCCCGTCTCTACTAAAAATCGAAAAATTAGCCAGGCATGGTGTTGCACACCTGTAATCCCAGCTAATCCAGAGGCTGAGGCAGGAGAATCACTTGAACCCGAGAGGTGGAGGTTGCAGTGAGCCAAGATCGCACCACTGCACTCCAGCCTGGGTGGTGACAGAGTGAGACCCTGTCTCCAAAAAAAAAAAGATATAAAGACAATGGCTCTCACAAAATTCAGCAAGAAACTACAAATGAGAAATACTTTATTATGTAAGTCATTTTTAAAGATCTGGAATATCACTATACTGTTTGGATACAGATTACAGTCCAATCTATAAAAATATAAAAAGAACTATAGATAATAAAACTATAAAAATATAAAAAGGGGCCAGGTGCAGTGGCTCACGCCTGTAATCCCAGCACTTTGGGAGGCTGAGGCAGGTGGGTCACCTGAGGTCAGGAGTTCAAGAACAGCCTGACCAACATGGTGAAACCCCGTCTCAACTAAAAATACAAAAATTAGCCAGTCGTGGTGGCAGGCGCCTGTAATCCCAGCTACTCGGGAGGCTGAGGCAGGAGAATCGCTTGAACCCGGGAGGCAGAGGCTGCAGTGAGCCGAGATCAAGCCACTGCACTCCAGCTAGGTGACAGGGAGACTCCATCTCAAAAAATAAATAAATAAAAAGAACTATAGATAATAAAACTGAATGAGCAAGAACAACACTAACCTTCAGAAGTGATCTACTAGGTAATGCAATGAATTAAGAGTGCTATGTTAAAGCCTTTAGAGGTGCTTAATCTGTAATAAATTATTGTATTTTTAACAAAACATTGTCTGACTAATCAATTATAAAAGTAAGATCCACAGTCTGACAATGGCATGGTAAAAAGAGGTCAGATTTTCGAGTCAGACAGATCTGAATCAATCCCACTTCTGACATTTATGAACAGGTCCTTTGGCAAGTTTCTTCACTTCTCTGAGTCTCAGTTTTCTTACCAGTAAAATACAAATAATAATAACACCTACATTATAAGGATTTTGTGAGGATTGAATGACATGACTCTTGTAAAGTGTTTTGCACATGGTAAGCATTAAATAAAAATAAACCATTGCTATGATATACTCGGCTAAACATTCAGACCCAAACAAGACTCTCTAAGGAGGATGAGAGAAGTTATCTTACAAAATCATCTCATCAGTGAAGTCAATAAAATATTTTCATTAAAAACCACTAATAAATTTGAAGACATAGCCAAATAAGAAGTATGTGACTGCCACCTCAAAAAACTGAGATGTCACCAGTTTACAAATCTCAACTTCTGGCACAAAAATCAAGCAGTTAATATCATTCTGCCTTTATAATTCCACTGAAACACAGGATAATTGGTTCTATATTTTGCTTTAACTATCCTGAGTTAAAATAAACAATAAGATACATGTCCAGTGTTTTCTCATGAATAAAGCATAAGTGGATATATGTGGTTTTATTAGGTTGGATGGGAAAATAAACTTCCCTGCAGCCATGCACCTATTTTCTACACATTCCAATATGGGAAATGTCAATTTCTTTAAGAGGACCACTGTGAAACTGGCCCATAAGTACATTTTCTTAAGCCCCACATCATAAGGATTTTCCTAACATGTTATGTGTTTTCCCAAAACATTAAGGAATGTGTTTCAGGATTCCCTAACCTTAATCATAATGTTCTTATAAGATGGGTGATTTGTTATATTTATAACAAATAGTCAAGTTATAGTGGCTGAAAGTCAAATAGCATTACCAGAAAAAGGCAATGAGAGAGAATTGGGTAATATTATAATTCTGACTCTTCAAGATACATGTTAAAATAAGGCATCTTACCGTATGTGGTAAAACTAACAGAATATTATTGCCCCCGTTCTAGCCTAGTAAGATATTAGTTATTTTGCTTTCTTTTTTGGAACAGTAGTACATGTACACAGTTTCAAAAACTGAGAAGTTTAAAAGGATATGTGCCCCTCACTGATCTTCCAAGTAAACTTGGTTTTTAACACTGAAGCACTATTCAGTCATGCATCTTATAAATGTAATCTCGCATTGATTTACCTGATACCAAGACAGATAGATAGACTAGATAATTGGATAGAGACACAGAAACTTTTACTTCTGATTTTATATATATAGTATTAGTTAATAACATATTAAATAAGAAGTAAATTGACAAATATCACGTTACCAAGATTTTTAGTTCTGAAGAAAATATCTAACACAATGAGTGTCTACTGTACTACAAAAGACCATCAAGAGAAGCTCTGAAAACCGTATCACCGAAAGTACCACATACATGGAGTCAAAAGGAGAACTGAAGCAAATACATAAGCTGCTGTCTAACCAGACCCAAATAACAGAATTTTTGTAGGCATAGACAAGGATAATTTATGTTCCTATTGATACTCCTAAGACCCTGCAAGCTGAAAGTGCCCTCTGAACCACAAAGCAGTCCAATTGTTTGATTTAGTCTTAATATTAAAGTCAACTTGTTACATCCTATTTCCTTGAAATTTATGATCCAGATCTAAAAGTTTCTTATGTGTGACAATTTTTTCATTACCCAGAATGTTAAAGTAATCATAATATTTTATTATCCTTAATTATTTAGAAAGAGGGGTTTCCTTTAAGTATAAAATGAAAATAAGAGGGACTATAGGAAAATGAAAGACAATCTTTGCCCATATGGCTTTATAAGGAAGACTTCTGTTTGTCCTCATTGTTGAGTGAATTAGTGTTAATATTGGCTTAATGTGGACTAAACAATTTTATCATTTTTTCAATTTTTCTAATAAACAAATTATATATAATCAAACATTTAGACATTTAATTGATTTTGATTCCATGAACATAGTATCTTAAATGCATATAAATGTATTTCAAATGATTAAAGGGTAGTTATTTAGATATTTCATATAAGGAAAAATACTCTCTAGTAAATACAAGTAATTATGCTAAGATATGATAAATGTATAATGAACATTTATGGTACTCAGTTTTATGAGTTAACAACCTAATACTAATTTTACTAATTTCTTCAGAGCCACTGTTCTCTATTTTTTACATTTACTTATTTAAATAAATGATATATTGTATATGGTTTGAATAGCCACCTTAAAACCTCTCTCCCCAAATGTAATTTAGAACATAAATTATTACATAGGAAACTTCTTTTAGAACTTCCAATTGATAATTGTAAAAATATTTTAAGGATGCTTTGCTTTGAGTTTTAAAAATATTTCAAGCCAGCAAGGCGCGGTGGCTCACGCTTGTAATCCCAGCACTTTGGGAGGCCGAGGCGGGCGAATCACGAGGTCAGGAGATCGAGACCACGGTGAAACCCCGTCTCTACTAAAAATACAAAAAATTAGCCGGGCGTGGTGGCGGGCGCCTGTAGTCCCAGCTACTCGGAGAGGCTGAGGCAGGAGAATGGCATGAACCCGGGAGGTGGAGCTTGCAGTGAGCTGAGATTGAGCCACTGCACTCCAGCCTGGGCGACAGAGCAAGACTCCGTCTCGAAAAAAAATAAAATAAAATATTTCAATCATATTAAATTGTTCTATTAACTATTAATTTATTTATATTTGTATGTAACAACATTCGAATATTTTTGTTTTGACAGAAACCAAAGGAAGCAAAAAAAAATGCACAATTAAACCAAAAAGATACTGTGTCATTCATACTCAAACACCACAGGACATGTTAAGAGAGCCATTAAAATAGCATTCTATTGTGTTATTATGACACATAGTAAGTTTCCAAAACTAACAGAGAGGGTATTTTGCTGCCTGTTGGCATGCATCACAGTCTTAATACGGTTTTTTTAAGGGTGGGAGAAGAGTTAAAAATGTCTTATGTGTTCTGATAAGTACTTCTTTTTTTTTTTTTTTTTGAGACAGGATCTTGCTCATTTGCCCAAGCTGGAGTGCAGTGGTGTGATCACAGCTCACTGCAGCCTCAACCTCCCCAGACTCAGCTGATCCTCCCACCTCAGCCTCCTGAGTAGCTGGGACTACAGGAATGCACCATCACACTTGACTAATTTTTTTTTTTTTTTTTTTTTGGTAGAGATGGGTCTCCTTATGTTGCCTAACCTGGTCTCAAATTCCTGAGCTCAAGCAATTCTCCTGCTTTGGCCTCCCAAAGTGCTGGGATTACAGGCATGAGCCACTATGCCTGGCCCTGATAAGTACTTTTGAGAGTTTATTAGGAATTAGTCACTTTTAGATATGTTGTTTTGGGTGAGAAAACACTCAGCAATCACATTTCCTCTGTTTTCTTTAGAGTTCTTTTCTCTATGTCTATCCCAGCCACCTTCCGGGGTTGCTTCTCTGTTCTCTTCCTCTTGGCCCAACTGCATTTAAAAAGGATATTCGAAAAACAAATTGGTGAAGGTATAAACTTCTTCAGTTATGTTATCTGTTCATGCCTGACCTTATAGTTTGGGCACTCCCCTTGGCCTTTCACATGTGCAGTAGCATCTCCAATTTTGTTCAAGATTCACAAGGTTAGCTCTGTCTCTGCACACCCTTGACACTCGCAGTGTAACTAGAGTCACTCTCAGTTAGCTTCAGCTTTCTGAAATATTCAGTTTATGCCCTAGAATGTGCTCACTATATAAATAACATTTCAATATGATTCCAAAATATGGAAGGTATTTCTAAATCATAAGGAAGAACATAGAATCTCATCTCAGACTCCACATAGCTAGGTCACTATGTGGCACTATTTTCAAGACGAAATGAAGGTTTCAGAGTTCTATGAACTCAGCCTCACTGCCCAGGCATACACTTTTCAAATATTAATTAGGATACCATCTGTGGCTTCAATAAACCATACTGGGGCCTCCTCCTTCAAACCTCCAACCACTGCCATTTGAGTATGAAGCATCCATTGGCCATTTGTTTCACCAGGTGTTAAATTTCTCTTTGAGCATGTTATATTTAGATTTCTGAGTAAGATGACAGTAATATTTAGTTCAATGCCCCTCATTTACCCCCATAGAGGTCAAAGGGCAGGACATATTTTGAGGCCAATTACTCTGTCTCTTTGGTTTAGAAGGACATTAGTTATGCACTCTTCAAAACACAAAAGGTAAAGTAGTTTTCCTGCATCCAAAATTACCGACAGCACATAGTAAGAGATTCCAGCCCCACTGAGTTACTTTTTCACATGGTGTGACATGACAAAGCACAGACACAAATTCACCAGGCAAAAGATAGCAGAGTGTTGATAGTTGTCTTTAGCTGACTTTTTCTTCCTGGAGCCAGAGGGAGGACTTAGACATAGCATGCATAAGAAGACTGGCACTGGATTTAGACAGTCTGGGTTCAAAATTCACACATTGCTAGCTGGTGACTTTGGAAAAGTTAATTTAAGCTCAACTTTCTCCTCTATCAATTAGAGTTAATAACAGTATCTGCTTCATAAGGCTTAAATGAGATAATGCATGCAAAGTGCCCAGTATGTGGTTAGCATCTAGTAAATGTTCATTATTATTATTTCATTCATTCATTCAACAAGCATTAAACACCTACTACAAAGCATCCTATGGATGAAGAAACTGAGGCACAGAAATGTTGAACAGGTATCCAAAGTTACTATTAAAATAGGACTGGAACACAGATGTCCTAATGTCAATTTATCTCACTAGGGTAAGTTGGTTCTCCTAATGGGTTATTAAAAACTCACCTTAGTTTTGAGAAGCAGCCAGGAACTTCTCAATAAATGAACGAAACAGCCAGTTTTTTGCTTTGGTTTTGTGAAGGGTGTAATGGTTTCAAACATATCTGCAATGAGAAACATATTGCAAACATGTCTTCCATGAGCAAAGCAAAATAAGACTGAGATGTAAATGTGACCCACCAAAAGAAAGGCCAGCAAATCCTTAAGCCACCCAAAAAATCCATCTCACTGCTTTACCTGTGTCTTGCTCAATCTAAAAAAAAAAACCTGTTGTCAGTAGGGCCCGATACTTTTATTTCTTTAATTGTATATATTGCCTTTATGTCTTCATATAATGGAATTTATATAAATTTCAATCAATACTAAGGACAAAAAAATGAGTGATGATCAGGAGGAGAAAGGGTCCCTGTGGATTGATTATTTTCTCTAATGAGTGGTTATACCTGAAGACTGACTAACAGAGTAGTTATACTAAACAGATTAGCCCACATTCACCATGCCAAAGCTGATAATGGATTCTCTATGGAACAAATATCATATCACTCAGATCTTTATACATCACTACTACTGAATTGAAAATTTCAGTCTCTGTAAACACAAAATAATATAAGAACACATAAAAGACTATAAGATGATGTCAAAGTAAATACAAATTTCTTCACTTTTTTTTTTTTTTTTGAGACAGAGTCTTACTCTATTGCCCAGGCTGGAGTTCAGTGGTGCGATCTTGGCTCACTGCAACCAACACCTCCTAGGTTCAAGCGATTCTCCTGCCTCAGGCCTCCAAGTTGCTGAGATTACAGGCATACGTCACCACACCCGGCTAATTTTGTATTTTTAGTACAGATGGGTTTTCACCATGTTGGCCAGGCTGGTCCTGAACTCCTGACCTCAGGTGATCCACCTGCCTTGGCCTCCCAAAGTGCTGGGATTATGGGCGTGAGCCATTGTGCCTGGACTTCTTCACATATTTCAATTGAAATCTAAACATATGATAATATGGTTGTTTCTGCACAATAGCACAAACATTTGCTTTTATGAAAAAGTGACAAAATCAGTAATTAGTGGTCACAAAAACACTTCATTGTTTATTCACGACCAATCAAAAAATGAGACCTTTTCCCACTGAAAGAATAGAAAGTAATTACAATACAGATATTCAAATAATTTGATGAAATTTAATTGATGCTCTATAAGTGGAGTTACCAAACATCTTTGACCAGAATGCTGAGATTTGGTGGGAGGGAGTAAATCTACATTTGATGATGTAAATATTTCAGAATGTTGAAACTTGATTTTTCCTAAACTCCTTTATTTGAAAACTACCAAAAATTATATGAAAATAAAATTTAAAACAGCAGGAGTCAAAATGCGTATTTTGAATGACAGCAGTTCCATTGGCTTATAATCATTTCTTTAGCCCAGATAAAAACCTCCTTATAGCCTTGGTTCCAAGATTGTGCATTTCTGATGCAGTTTATTGGAAGAAAAGTAAGACAGTCCTGGTCTATGTAAGTGCGTTTAAAATTTACACTGCTGAGCCGGGCGCGGTGGCTCACGCTTGTAATCCCAGCACTTTGGGAGGCCGAGGCGGGTGGATCACGAGGTTAGGAGATCGAGACCACGGTGAAACCCCATCTCTACTAAAAATACAAAAAAATTAGCCGGGCGTGGTGGCGGGCGCCTGTAGTCCCAGCTACTCGGAGAGGCTGAGGCAGGAGAATGGCGTGAACCTGGGAGGCGGAGCTTGCAGTGAGCCGAGATTGCGCCACTGCACTCCAGCCTGGGCGACAGAGCAAGACTCCATCTCAAAAAAATAAATAAATAAAATTTACACTGCTAAGAAACATAACCTTGATAACAAAAGAGAGTGGGAATGAATATTATTACAAATGACAAGATTTTTGAATGCAGAACTGGCATTTGACAGTGTCATTTACAATAACTGAGTTTTTTAATCTATGTAATTCCTGAAGTATCTTTCTGTTGTGCATAATATTTAGTTTTTGGTCACATTGCAATATAGCTTTGTGCTTAGTATATTCACTTTTATATTCTTCCTCCCCTGGTACCATGCCAGTTTTGAAGCTGATCAAATAAGATTTTTCATTATTGAAGAGAGTTGACACTAATTTTCTCATTCATTTCACACACAAAATTTTTTTCTGTTTTGAAGAAAAAAGTCTCACTGGGCAGCAGCCCAGGCTGGAGTACAATGGTGCAATCATGGCTCACTGCAGCCTCAACCTTCCTAGGCTCAGGTGATCCTCCCACCCCTCCCTCACAAGTAGCTGGGACCACAGGCATGCACCACCATGCCTGGCTAATTTTTTTTTTTTTTTTTTGGAGAGACTGAGTTTCACCATGTTGCCCAGGCTGGTCTTGAACTCCTGGGCTCAAGCAATCCACCAACCTAGACCTCCCAAAGTGCTGGAATTACAGGCATGAGCACCACACCCAGCCCATTGTTTTAGAGTGTCTTTTATGTACCAGTTAGGGATCTGTGCTGAGAAGAAGTCATGGTCCCTGCTGTCATGTAGCTTAGCATCTAGTGAAGGAACCAGACTTTTAATAAATAATCACACAAATAAGTGTATACAGTAGTCCTCTTTATCCCTGGTTTCACTTTCCACAGTTTCCATTACCCATGGTAAGACATGATCTGAAAATAGATGAGTACAGTATAATAAAATATTTCGAGAGAGAGAAAAAAACAGATTCACATAACTTTTATTACAGTATATGGTTATAATTGCTCTATTTTATTGTTAATTATTGTTTATCTCTTCCTGTGCCTAATTTATAAGTTAAGCTTTATCACAGGTATGCATGTATAGGAAAAAACAGTATATATAGGGTTCAGGCATATCCCCCGATTCAGGCATCCACAGAGGGTCTTGGAAAACATCCCTCCGGGATAAGGGGAAACTACTGTAGTTTAAAGGCAGTAAGTATTATGAAGGAAGACTATAGGGTGCCATGAGCTAGAACATGACCCAGTCTGGGAGATCAGGGAAAATCCATTCTGCAGATCTGATCTCTAAGGTGAGAACTAAAAAAAGAATGAGTTGACTAGGCACGCAAGTGGATCGACAGAGTAGACTTTGGGATTGCTTCCCTCCCTACCCCTCACCACAGACTTCCCTTACATAGGTGGGTTTGAGCTGGTATAGACCTGCCCTCACCTCAAGCATTGGGCACTGATTGGTCCGATTTAATCTCCTTGCTGTGGTGATTGGTTCAAAGATGGACTGGCCAAAACCAGTCAGCACATGACAGTCTTCACAAGTCACAGTAATTGGTTCTTGGGGGAAAGGAGGGGAGTGTGACCCAAATTTGGATAATCAAAATGAAACTCAGGACTTTTGTCTGAAGATGGGGGAAAAGTTGCCTCCCTTCTTGAATGTGAACAAGGACATGCAGCCCAGGAGCCAGCAGCAGCTCTCTCTCTACCACAAGAAAGGCCAGCTTGAAAGTAAAGCCAGCAGGGAGGAGAGGATAGAATCAGGGTCACCACAGTGAACCAGAACCCTGATGGCATTATGAACAGAAGCCTGAACCACCCCTGATCTTTCCAGCTTGCTTTTCTGTTAATAGCAACCAAAAGTATTTTAACTGTTACTGGCAAAGGGGATTCTAGGCAGAGGAAATGTTATGTGAAACATTATGTGAAAACCCCAGAGCAGGAAAGAATATAACACAATGTTGGATAGCACTCACTTATCCTCCACATGAATTCACTCCTTTGATCCTCTAAGAACACTGTGCTCCATGCTGTTCTCTCTGCCTCTGGTATTTTTTTCTACCTCCAACCTGCCTATCAAATCCTACTCATCCTTCAAAATCCTATTTAAGTACTTCCTCCTTTTCTACAAGCCCTTCCCCAATCACTTTTACCCACTTCTCTTTACTGACTCTAGCCAATTTTTTTCTAATTTCAATTTCAGCATCTGCTGTAGGCTGACTCAACATGCCCCCTACCTGTTCTCCAATGCACTTCGGCATTCCCATGCCTTTGCCCAGCACATTTTCTCAGCCTGGAATGAACTTCCTCCTAGGGCATCTATTGACACACCCTTCAAACATCTATAATGCCACCTCTCCTAGAAAGCCTTTGCTAATCCCCCAGTAGGATGTGAACATTATCTATTTCTCCACTAGATTTGTCCTTTATTGAGGACAGGAACCATTTTTTATTCAACTTGAGTTCCCACAGCCTTACTACAACAGAGTAGACATTACAGACAAGTGTTTACTGAATAAATAAGTCATTGAATTGTTAGATGAATAAACAGATTCCTCTAAATAGATAGGTGAACAGATAGATAGACATAGAGACATAGATATGTATATACAAATTGAGAATCCCTTATCTAAAATACTTGGGACCAGAAGTGTTTTGGATTTCAATTTTTGTGGGGGACTTGGCATATTTGCATATACATAAAGAGATATCTTGGGGATGGGACCCAAGTCTAAACACAAAATGTATTTATGTTTCATATGAACCCTATACACATAGCCTGAAGGTAATTTTATTTTTCCCTTGGGGACCCAGAATAAATTGTGTGTTGTGTGCCTGTGTTTTGACTGCAACCCATCAGACAAGGTCAGATGTAGAATTTTCCTCTTGTGGTGTCATGTTGGTGTTCACGAAGTTTCAGGTTTTGGAGCATTTTGGATTTCAGATTTTCAGATTAGGAACACTCAACCTGCATATAGTTAAGTTTTATGGAAAAGGATCCATGTCTACTTTTTAAAATCCATAGTAAATAGCAGCATACAGAAGTATGTCGTAGGAATTAAATATAAGTATATATTGAATGAAAAAATACATATGAGGTGCTAGAATTTACAATAATCAGAAGAATGAGGACTTAAGCAAATGTGTTTGATGTTTTTCTGGTTTTTTCTTTTAACTTGGAAGCTATAGAATGTCATTCAGCAACTTTTTATTTAATGCCTAAGACACTCATTGCCTGTGACACTAATCATCAGAGCTGTTACTAACGTCACTGATGTACAAGAATATGCAGCTAGTAGAAACCAGAAATGTTGTTCATGTTGTTAAGCACTAAATATTGGTGAATTGCCCTTCAGAGCAAATAGCTTCAGCTATAAGTATGGGACTAAAAGAACCAAAGACCAGTGTTTACTTCCTTCTGTGAAATGCTCTTTTGAAATGGCAAATAGACTTTTGTAATGAGAATATCATTCAGCGGATCAAACTGGAAACCTAACTACTTTATCGTTTTTCTTTAGAGTCAGCCACTTCAGTTTTTTAAGTTACATTAAGATTTTTGGTGCCATTCATACAAAGTTAGTGGGAATATACTTGGTAAAGACTTTTTGAAGGACAATTTGACATTATCTATCAAAATGTAAAATATATATAACCCATTAAGTCCACTTCTAGTAACCCATCCAAAATAAAAACTCACAGTAGAGCACAAGGAAATATGTACAAAAAATGTTTGGTACAATATTATTATTGGTTGAAGACAACCTAAATAGCCATTAGTACAGGAACGGTTATATAAGCTGAAGTATTTTGAGACTGTACAATACTGCACCTCTGCTAAAAAGAATGAAGGGGATCTGTATGTATTGGTATGAAAGAATGTCAATAATAAATTCTTGCAGAAGCTGCGTGGTGAGTACTTAACTTTTCTCTCTACTTTTTTGAAAGTTTGAAAATTTCTATACTGAAAAAGATTTTTAAATATCATCTAGAGCTCCACTTCTACTTAGGATCTAGAAAGCTTCAAGATAACGTTGCTAATACAAAAAATTAGCCGGGCGTGGTGGCGGGCGCCTGTAGTCCCAGCTACTCGGAGAGGCTGAGGCAGGAGAATGGCGTGAACCCGGGAGGCGGAGCTTGCAGTGAGCCGAGATTGTGCCACTGCACTCCAGCCTGGGCAACAGAGCGAGACTCCGTCTCAAAAAAAAAAGATAACATTGCTGCCATCCTAATAACAAGAAAAAAATGGATAATCTACAAAATCATAATTTTTCTTTAACCCATTAGAGACTCTGAGGATACAAGGCAACTGTATGAACTAAATTCCAAAGACTGACAAACTTCTTCAAGGAAAAAAAGGAACACTTAAATTTTTACCTTTGTCACAGCACAGAAGGAATAGGTAACTACCATTTAAGGTAGGTTTAAAAAAAAAGGAGCAAAATTTTTAACAAATTCCTAAAGACTAGATGTGGGCTAGTGTATCAATTTAGAATAAATGAGAACCCTGGGCCTCTACAAGGAACTTTGCATTTATTTCCAAGCTCTTATGCACCCAGGGACCACAAAATAGATTGGGGGGAAAAGCTGGAGATAGGGCAGAGCCCCCTTTGGAGACTCAGTCATACAGGTAAGTTCAGCTGCACTGGGGGAGTGGTATGAAACAGAGCCCACCTCCCCAAAACCTTCTCTCTTAACAACATAAAAGCTGTAAGCAGCTTAAGGGGAGGAGAGCAGTAGCAGAGCTTCTCATACCAAGAATCCAGGCAAAGATCCACTGCTTCTGGCCGGGTTTTGTGGCTCATGCTTATAATCCCAGTACTTTGGGAGGCCAAGGTTGCAGATTGCTTGATCCCAGGGTTTTGAGAGCAGCCTACTCAATATGGCAAAACCCTGTCTCTACAAAAAAGACAAAACTTAGCCTGGCATGATGGTACGTGCCTGTAGCCCCAGCTACTCAGGAGGCTGAGGTGGGAGTATCACCTGAGCCCAGGGAAGTAAAGACTTCAGTGAGCTGTGAGCATGCCACTGCACTCCAGCCTGGGGGACAGAGTGACACCCTGTCTCAAAGAAGAAAAGAAAAGAAAAATCAACTACTTCCGGGGAAAGAATAGAAACAAAAGCCCCTTGGCCCTCGGAGAGGTATAAAAACCTCTTGGGCCTGGGATACTGCAGTAATACAAAGCAAGAGTCTGCTCCAAATAGGGAGAAGCTGGAAACTCTCCCCTGCCCAAGACTCAGCACAGATGTCTGACTTCTTTGAGAAGGGCATCCATCAAGAGGAATACCGAAAAGGCTCCACCCCTCAGGCCCGGGCACACAGGCCCTGCTGAAGACTGCAGATGGACCAGGAAAACCGAGATCTCCCTGGTCCTACGATGAACCTAGCGCTAAATTAGTACAAATGGCTGTCTACTAGCAAGGGAGGGACAAGAGCACAGAGGGAACCCTCCCCTCCGTGGCACAGATATGGAGGAACATTTGACAACTGAAGGTGAACCACAAACATGAGCATCCCTCCCACACCCCAGGCCTAACATCAAACACAAGGAAATAGCCATTCCCTGCCAGAGGCATTTGAATTTGTTGTGCACTGAAGACAGAGATAACAGCAACATGGCAAAACCAGCTCAATGACTGACTTAATTGACTAATTCTACCACACTAACATGCTGACAACAAGGAGGTGTGCTCATCACTGGACTTACATACTCTTCACCTCACTCTCTGCTGTTCTACACATATCTGCCATTAAATCAAAAATTAAATGATATAGTTTGGCTCTGTGTCCCCACCCAAATCTCATCTTGTAGCTCCCGTGATTCCCATGTGTTGTGGGAGGGACCCAGTAGGAGATAATTGAATCATGGGGGTGGGTCTTTCCCAGGCTGTTCTTGTGGTAGTGAATAAGTCTCACAAGATCTGATGGTTTTAAAAAAGCCAGTTTCCCTGCACAAGCTCTCTTCTCTTGTCTGCCATGTGAGATGTGCCTTTCACCTTCTGCCGTGATTGTGAGGCCTCCCCAGCCACCTGAAACTGTAAGTCCATTAAACCCCTTCCTTTGGTAAATTGTCTAGTCTCAGGTATGTGTTTAGCAGAAACATGAAAATGGACCAATACATTAAACAACAAAGAAAGCAAGAAAAAAGACCTATTGTCAAGTGATAAAGCAATAATTAAAATCTAAATTCAGAGATGACCCAGGTATTGGAATTATTAGACTGGTACTTTAAAATAACTATGAATAATATTTTATTTTTTTGAGATGGAATCTGGCTCTGTCACCCCGGCTGGAGTGCAGTGGAATGATCTTGGCTCACTGCAGCCTCCACCTCCTGGGTTCAAGCAATTCTCCTGCCTTGGCCTCCCTGAGTAGCTGGGACTGCAGACACCATGCCCAGCTAATTTTTTTGTATTTTTAATAGAGATGGGGTTTTACCCAGCAGCTTGGACCAGGAGCTGCTGGTCTCAGGAGCTTGAGACCAGCCAGGCCAACATGGTGAAACCCTGTCTCTGCTAAAAAATACAAAAATTAGCCAGGTGTGGTGGCACGTGCCTTTAATCCCAGCTGCTCAAGAAGCTGAGGCATGAGAATTGTTTGAATCCAGGAGGCGGAGGGTGCAGTGAGCCAAGATTGCGCCATTGCACTCCAGCCTGGGTGACAGAGTGAACCTCCATTTAAAAATAATAATATGAATAATAATAATAATAATAACAACGAAAGAAAACAAGAAAACAAACCACACATCCAAAAAACTCTAAGTGCCCCAAAGAAGGAAATCAATCAAATAAATAAGTATCAATGACATGAAAGTCAAACTAATGAAAAGCTAAGATAAAGAGAAAATTGTGAAGGCAGAGGAAAAAACAATGCAGACAGAAAAACAAAGATGACATATTTCTTACAATATACTTCTCATTGGAAACTACACGAGCCAAAACAATGAAACAACATCTTAAAGTACTGAAAGAAAAAATACCTGTCAACCTAGAATTCTATACCATGCAAAAGATCTTGCAAAACTAAAGATGAAATAGACTTTTGGGGAAAAAAAGTGCCGACAGAATTTTCCAACAGATCTGCACTAAAAGAAATGTTAAAAGAATTTCTATGGGCAGGAGTATGATATTAGATAGACAGCTGCATACATGAAGAAATAAAGAGCTCCAGAAATTGTAAAAATAAAGATAATTTTTTAAAATTTGCTCTTTTTCTTTTGTTTTTTTGAGACAGCATCTCACCCTGTTGCCCAGGCTGGAGTGCAGTGGCACAATCACAGTTTCCTGAGGCTTCAACCTCTCAGGCTCAGATGATCCTCCCACCTGAGCCCACCAAGTAGCTGGGACTACAGACGTGTGCCACCACATGCAGCTAATTTTCATATAGATATATATTTTTTGGTAGAGGTAGGGTTTCACCATGTTACCCAGGCTGGTCTCAAACTCCTGGGCTCAAGCGATCCACCTGCCTCGGTCTCCAAAAGTGCTAGAATTACAGGTGTGAACCCGTGCCTGGCCTTAATTTACTTTTAATCACTTTAAAACATAATTGACTGTCTGAGGGAAAACAGTACTATGTGACTATCTGAAGAAAAAAATAGTACTTTAAGGTTCAAAACATATTTAGAAATAAATTATATGACAACAATAGGACAAGATTGAGATAATTAATGTTTAAGAAAGATCCTTCCCAAACGCTATTCTCCCATATATATGATTTCTTGGCTTGATGAAGGCTGCTTGTGTAGAAAAAAGCATGAGCTTTGATGTCTCCCCAGCCTTTAGCTGTGGGACCATGAGTAGAATGTTGAGCATCAGTTTCCTCATCTTTAAAATGAGAGGGAAGGCCCAGGCACAGTGGCTTATGCCTGTAATCTCAACACTTTGGGAGGCCGAGGCAGGCAGTTCACCTGAGGTCAGGAGTTCAAGACCAGGCTGGCTAACATGGTGAGACCCCTATCTCTACTAAAAATATAAAAAATTAGCCGAGCACGGTGGTGCACACCTGTAATCCCAGCTACTCGGGAGGCTGAGTCAGGAGAAGAGCTTGAACCTAGGAGACAGACGTTTGTTGCAGTGACTTGAGATTGCACCACTGCACTCCAGCCTGGGCAACAGAGTGAGACTCTGTCTCAAAAAAAAAAAAAAAAAAAAGAGAAGGAAGAAAAAAGTAATACCTAGTGTGTGGCTCCCTGTGAGAAGCAAATGAGTTCACTATGAACAACTGGCCCTGTGCTTGGTATATGAAGGGCACACAACGCCAATGTTAGGAGTTGTCTCTCCTCACCACCGTCACCACCACTCCCCTCACTGCACTATCCTTATTGCTGTGTATTTTGTTCATGGTTTTAGACTCTGTTTGCAGATCTCATTGATATACACCACTCTTAGAGTAAGACATTTATGCAGCCAGAAACCATATTTTTTGTTCTTTTGCACCTGGGAAACCTGCAAACTATTCTATTTCTCATCTTCTTGCCCTTCTGTGTCAATGCTCCTTAAGACATTTCTTCAGAACTCCTTTAGCTCCCATAATAACTGTGTGTGTGTTTACTGATGCTATTATTAAATCACATTATAATAATTGCCATTAAACTGAAGTTATTTCTCTGTCCCAGTGAATAAATGGCACATGGGAATATTTCTGGGCAACAAATCACTCTGTCCTCAGACATTTTTATAACATCCTAATTCTTGATCAAATTCATCATCTTTTTGTACAGTTTCAGAGCTGAAAGAGAAGTTAGAGGATATCTATCCCATTCTCAAAGAGGAGCCACTCAACCAGTTAATGGCAGAGCCAAGATTGAAACTCAGGGGTCCTGCTTCACCTCATCATTATAAAGTGGACTGGCTAAGTGATTTGTAAAAATCAAGTAATCATCTCTATATCATAGTTAAAGATCTTCAGCTGGACATGGTGGCATGCACCTGTAGTCCCAGCTACTCAGGAGGCCAAGGTGAGAGTATCACTAGAGCTCAGTAGTTCAAGGCTGCAGTGGGCTATGACTGTGCTACTGCACTACAGCCTGGGAGACAGAGCAAGACTCCATCTCTAAAAAAAGAAAAAAGAAAAACACAATTAGGCCGAGCGCAGTGGCTCACACCTGTAATCCCAGCACTTTGGGAGGCTGAGGCAGGTGGATCACCTGAGGTCAGGAGTTCAAGACCAGCCTGACAAACATGGTGAAACCCCATCTTTACTAAAAATACAAAAAGTTAGCCAGGTATGGTGGTGGGCACCTGTAATCCCAGCTACTCAGAAGGCTGAGGCAGGACAATTGCTTGAAACCAGGAGGCGAAGATTGCAGTAAGCCAAGATTGCGCCATTGCACTCCAGCCTGGGCAACAAGAGAAAAACTCTGTCAAAAAAAAGAAAGAAGGAAAGAAAGAGAGAGAGAGAGAGAGAGAGAAAGAAAGAAAGAAAGAATTAAAGATCTCTAAAATGTGCAAAAATGTCGTAGTGAAGACTTTTGTTTTTTTTGTTTATTTGTTTGTTTGTTTGAGACGGAGTCTCGCTCTGTCACCTAAGCTGCAGTGTAGTGGCACGATCTCCGCTCACTGCAAGCTCTGCCTCCCGGGTTCATGCCATCCTCCTGCCTCAGCCTCCCCAGTAGCTGGGACCACAGGCGCCTGCCACCACGCCCGGCTAATTTTTTTGTATTTTTAGTAGAGACGGAGTTTCACCGTGTTAGCCAGGATGGTCTCGATCTCCTGACCTTGTGATCCGCCCGCCTCGGCCTCCCAAAGTGCTGGGATTACAGGCATGAGCCACCGCGCCTGGCCCATAGTGAAGACTTTTATAGATGAAAATACTTTAAGACCACAGGAGAAAAGAAGCTGTATTAATCCAAAGTTGTAGCAGCATTAATTATTATTGTTACTGCTATTCAAATAATTGAGCTTTTTTCTTTTGTTTTGTTTTGTTTTTTGAGACAAAGTTTCGCTCTCATTTCCCAGGCTGGAGTGCAATGGCATGATCTCAGCTCACCACGACCTCTGCCTCCTGGGTTCAAGCAATTCTCCTGCCTCAGCCTTCCGAGTAGCTGGGATTACAGGCAAGTGCCACCACGCCTGGCTAATTTTGTATTTTTAGTAGAGACGGGGTTTCTCCATATTGGTCAGGCTGGTCTCGAACTTCCAGCCTCAGGTGATCCACCCACCTTGGCTTCCCAAAGTGCTGGGATTACAGGCATGAGCCACCGTGCCTGGCTTTATTGACTTTTTAAAGTTAATTTTAATATCGTACTTTGGTAGATTAAAGATGGCCACAAATTTTCACTACCACTTTCCTGGAATCTAGGCTGATCTCAGTAAACTGCATGACTTATAGAACTGGGCAGAAGTGAGGTCCTTGGACTTTTTTTTGTTAGAGATGGATCTTGCTATGTTGCCCAGGCTGGAGTGCAGTGGCTCTTCATGAGTCTGATCATTGCCTCAAACTCCTGGGCTCAAGCAATCCTCTCACCTCAGTCGAATGAGTATCTAGAACTATAGCCACGTGCCACACTGCACCCAGCCTTGAGATCCTGGGACTTTTGATGCTTAGTCATAAGAAGTCTTGCAGCTTCTATCCAGGTCTCTTGGAATCCTCCTCCGAACACAACCTAACAACTATAAGGAAAAAAAAATTTAATGGCCCAACACATGAATAAACTTCCCCGAATAAGATATACAGATGGCCAGTAAACACATGAAAAGATGCTCAGCATCAGTAATCAGTAGGGAAATGCAAATAAAAACTACAATGAGCCAGGTGAGGTGGCTCACACCTGTAATCCCAGCACTTTGGGAAGCCAAGGAGGGCAGATTACTTGAGCCCAGGAGTTGGAGACCAGCCTGGGCAACATAGCAAAACTCTGTCTCTACAAAAAAATACAAAAATCAGCCAGGACTGGTGGCACATGTGTGCAGTCCCAGCTACTTGTGGGGGCTGAGGCGGGAGGATCAGTTAAGCCTGGCAGGTCAAGGCTGCAGTGATCCGTGATCACACCACTGAGTTCCAGCCTGGGTGACAAAGTAAGACCCTGTCTCAAAAACAAAACAAAACAAAACACCCCAAAACACAATGAGATATCACTTCATACCCATTATGATATTCTGACTGTAATAGAAAATTAAAAATATTGGCAAGGATACGTAGAAATTGAAACATTTGTGCACTGTTGATGGGAACATAAATTGGTTTAGCCAATATGGAAAAAAGTTTGGTGGTTCCTCAAAAAGCTAAACATAGAATCATCATATAATCCAACAATTCCACTTGCAGGTATATACCCAAAGTAATTAAAAGCAGAGACTTAGCAGATGTTTGTATAACCGTGTTCTTGGCAGCATTATTCACAACAACAAAAAGGTGGAAACACCCAAGTGTTCATCAGTGGATGAATGGCTAAACAAAATATGGTATGTATATAAAATGGAATATTGTTTATCCATAAAAAGGAATGAAATTCAGATATATGCTACAATAGGGATGAACCTTGAAGACATTATGCCAAGTAGAATCAGCCAGACTCAAAAGGATGAATATTTTAAGATTGCACTTATATAAAATACCTAGAATCTAGAATAGGCAAATTCATAGAGGCAGAAAGTAGATTAGAAGTGATATGGTTTTGCTCTGTAACCCCACCCAAATCTCATCTCGAATTGCAATCCCCATGCGTTGAGGGAGGGGGTGATTGGATCATGGGGGCGGTTTCACCCATGCTGTTCTCGTGGTAGTGAGTGAGTTCGCATGAGATCTGATGGTTTCATTTTTTTTTTCTTTTTTTCGAGACGGAGTTTTGCTCCTGTTGCCCAGGCTGGATGCAATGGCATGATCTTGGCTCACTGCCACCTCTGCCTCCCGGGTTCAAGCCATTCTCCTTCCTCAGCCTCCCGAGTAGCTGGGATTACAGCCATGCGCTACCACTCCCAGGTAATTTTGTATTTTTAGTAGAGACAGAGTTTCTCCATGTTGGTCAGGCTGGTCTCCAACTCCCAACCTCAGGTGATCCACCCACCTCGACTTCCCAAAGTGCTGAGATTACAAGCATGAGCCACCGCACCCAGCCAAGATCTGATGGTTTTACAAGTGTTTGACAGTTCCTCTTACACATGCTCTTCTCTCACCGGCTGCCATGTAAGATGTGCCTGCTTCTTCTTCCGCCATGATTGTAAGTTTTCTGAGGCCTCCTCAGCCATGCAAAACTGTGAGCCAATCAAACCTCTTTTGTTTATAAATTACCCAGCCTCAGATAGTGTCTTTATATCACTGTGAAAATGGACTAATACAATAGGTTACCAGGGGCTTAGGGGAAGGGAAATAGGAGGTTATTACTTACTAGTTGCAGCTTTTCTGTGATTAAATAGGTAAATTTTATGTAACGAATATTTTACCAAACAATAAATAAAAATAAAAGAAAAAGTTGGCAATTTATGAAATTTTTTTTTTTAAAAGAAGTCCTCGACTGGGCGCGGTGGCTCATGCCTGTAATCCCAGCACTTTGGGAGGCAGAGGCAGGCAGATCACGAGGTCAGGAGATCAAGACCATCCTGGCTAACAGGGTGGAACCCCGTCTCTACTAAATTTTTTTGTACTAAAAGTACAAAAAATTAGCTGGGCTTGGTGGCAGGTGCCTGTAGTCCCAGCTACTCGGGAGGCTGAGGCAGGAGAATGGCATGAACCCGGGAGGCAGAGCTTGCAGTGAGCAGAGATCGCGCCACTGCACTCCAGCCTGGGCGACAGAGTGAGACTCTGTCTCAAAAAAAAAAAAAAAAAAAAGTCCTCATACTCTGAGACCAACATGCTGGAGAGGCCACATGTAGGTGCTCTGGTTGACAGTCCTAGCTGATCTTGACCTTCCGGCCATCCCCACACAGGTGCCAGACATCTGAGCCCTACCCTGCCCCTCAAAATCGTGAGACATAATAAAATAGTTGCTGTTTTCAGCTGCTAGGTTTCAGGATAATCTTTCATTCAGCAATAAATAACCAGAATATGCTCTCTCTACTTTCTGTAAATGGATTGGCCTGGTGGCTCCTAAATATCTAGAAGAGTGGTATGGTTAAGAAGGAGTGCTCGGACAAGCTTTGGGAAAATTTGAGAAATATTTGGATGGTAGGCAGCACCGGTCTCCCTTACCTAAGACAGAGGCAACAACAAACTGGCTTAAACATTGTATCCTAGGTTGCTGGTAAACATACTTGACATACAAAGGCCAATTCAGTCATCAATTACAATGTTTACAAATGGCATTTTGTTTTTATTCAAAATGAAATTACTTTTATGAAGTCCCACAGGAAAAATGGAATGTTGTAAAAAGATTATTCCCTTCACTAAAATGACAAGGAAGAAAGTGATACTGTTTTCCCACCCCCCACCCCCAATACTATTTTGTGATATTTTATAAGGAGAAGTATGATAGCTGCTTCTAATCTTTTGTCCTAAAATTGGAAGGTGAGCAGGCTCCAGGGTGCCTGTGAACTGGGGGCTCCTTCTCAGTGCCCCAGTGGAGAGCACTGTCCATCTCAAGCCAAGATGAATAGCACCATAGAAAGTGTGTTAGAAGAGGTGTTAGGACACCTCAGTTCTTTGTTCATTTCCACCCACCACCTAACATGGGCAGAACACACAGCCTCTCTGGAAGTCAGCTTCCCCATCCACAAAAAGGGAATAAAGCAGTTTTTCTACTTTAGTTGCACACTGGAATCAGCAACCTAAGATATGATGCTTAAAATCTTGAAGCCCAGGCTGCACACGAGAACAATTATGTCAGAATTTTGTAAAACAAGGGCCTCAGGATTTTTTTAAAATTCCCTAATACCTTCCAATACAAAGTCAAAGTTGAGAACCACTGAAATGGAAGAATGAGTTACAGAAAAATATTTACAGTTCCCATTCAGCTCTAAAAATTACATAATCTGATACTCTCAAAAATTACACTTATTCAGTAAATATTTATCACATACTGTGTTCCAGGCACTCTGTTTCGAACTAGAAATACCAAGAGAATTTCAGTATTCTAGATGGGGGCAGTGGGATAGATCACATAGAAATACAGGCAGTATTCAGTCTCAATTCAAGGAAAGAAATGGAGTAGTCAGTTCTCCTGGGAGGAGGGAGGAAACAAAGAGGAGGTAAACTGAGTTAAGTCCTCAAGGATGATTTGGCACTCAACAATGGTAAGGCTCTCCATTTTAGTGCCATCTTCTTGGAAACCTCTCCTCTGTGAGAGCCAAGAAGCAAATGCGCAGGCTGAAGCGCAAAAGAAGAAAGATGAGACTGAGGTCCAACTAAACTCCCAACTTGTGCACCCATGGAGGTGCATTTCACAGAAACAGAAACATGGGACGCCAGAGGCTGGGGATGCTGGTACAAGTTGTTGGAATGCATGCTCCTCTCTAGAGATTGTCTCTCAACTGACCTAGAACTTCCATAGCCATCTGATCACCAAGACTGCCTCTGAGAGGGAAGTTCTGAGAGTCTTACCTTGCTCACATCAAAACAGTTCCTATTTATCCTTTTTTCTGGATCTGTGATGTTCTGGACTGTTTCTGTGTTCAGTTGTGGCCAAGTGTAACAGGTATACAGTAAATCACCTCTTCTGTTGTCTTAGGTGGAAAACAAAAACAAAAACAAAAACAAAACAAAAAACAATGGTAAGACAGAGGTAGTGGAGGGTAAAGGAAGAACACTTCCTGTTAGCCAGTATCCTGGTGTCTAACATTTACACACGAAGTTGTTGATGTAGGCCAGGCATGGTGGCTCATGCCTGTAATCCCAGAACTTCGGGAGGCTGAGGCAAAAGGATCACTTGAGCCCAGGAGTTGGAGGCTACAGTGAGCTATGATAGCACACTGCATTCCAGCCTGGGCAACATAGCAAGACCCTTTCTCTAAAAAGAAAAATTATATTAAATAAAAAACTGATGTATTAGGTGGGAACCTCCTAATACATGTATTAAGTGGGAACCTCCATTTCTATGAGACCAGCAAACCTCTTTCCTAAAAGAGCTTAACTTATCAAGAAATGGCACAAAGGCAGTATGATAATGCAACTAATAATAACTTGACCTTTTTTTTCTTAGAGACAGGGTCTCACGCTGTTACACAGGCTGGAGTGCAGTGGTGCAATCTCAGCTCACTGCAACCTCTGTCTCCTAGGTTCAGGCAATTCTCCCACCTCAGTCTCCCAAGTAGCTGGGACTACAGGTGCTCACTACCATGCCCAGCTAATTTTTGTATTTTTCATAGAGATGGGATTTTGCCATGTTGCCCAGGCTGGTCTTGAATTCCTGGGCTCAAGTGATCCTCCCACCTTGGCCTCCCAAAATCCTGGGGTTACAGGTGTGAGCCACTGTGCCCAGCCAACTCAACCATTTGTAAGTATACTACCATGGGCCTGCATTGTACTATGCACATGGTATTTGAGTTCAGTAATTTCTGATCACACAAATAAGCTTCCTTGAAATATTAAAGGGTAGTTATGTGGCAGACCTGTTGAACTTGTTCTATGTGGTCCTGGGTTAGAACTAGGATCAGTGAGCCATAGAAAGGCAATTTCAACTCAACTAAGGGAATAGCTACCAAACTGGCTATACTATGATGGACCGAATTACCTCTGGACAAAGTAAGTTTCCCACTTTTTTTTTTTTTTTTTTTTTTTTTTTGAGAAAGAGTTTCACTCTTGTTGCCCAGGCTGGAGTGCAATGGCATAATCTCGGCTCACTGCAACCTCCACCTCCTGGATTCAAGTGAGTCTCCTGCCTCAGCCTCTCGAGTAGCTGGGATTACAGGAGCCCGCCGCCACGCCTGGCTAATTTTTTTGTATTTTTAGTAGAGACGGGGTTTTAGCATGTTGGCCAGGCTATTCTCGAACTCTTGACCTCAGGTGATCTGCCCGCCTCAGCCTCCCAAAGTTCTGGGATTACAGGTGTGAGCCACCATCCCTGGCCAGTTTCCTTCTTCGTACTTTACTATGTAAAAAACAATTTTGACCCCACACTACTTAGAGACCAAGTACAGGAGGCGAAGGCAAAATTCAAAGAATACCGATGCTTCAAGAGTTTGTATTATTTTCACCCACAGATATACCTCTATTTTCCACAAGAACAGCAAGCAAAAGAGAAGACAGGGAGGCACTCAGAGGATGGGGATTCTCCAAAGATGAAATGCAAGCTTAAGCGGTTTAAATGTGTTGATTTCAATTGGGATATGAGCAGCAAGTAAGTAAGGTGTTGCTCAGAAAACTCTAAGACTAACATAGCACTTGAGGTTACTCTGATGGGGCATGGCTTATGTTAGGTTCACAGTCCCCTCTTCTGGCTGTAGAGCTAGACTGGTGTCCAGACTGCTGGTTCCAGCTGGCAGGTTCTTGCCAAGGTGGGGTCTTGTCTCCGGCCATCCACCTGTGGTGTCTACCAATCCATTTGCTTTTTACTCATAGCCCTTTGCTTTGACAGATGGCTTTAACTTCAAGTTACAAATAATTTTCTCTGTGGTTACCGTCTCAGTCTCCAACTTATGCTTAACATCTTAGGTAATAGTTTGCTGTTTATCATCTTAAGCAACTTACAGATTTAAACTTACACGGTGTGTTTGTGTGTGCATCTGTATGGAAACACATATGTGTTCTAATACAAATAATTTCCTGCTTCATAATTTTCACACATCATATCCTGAACCAGAGAAAAGCAGAAAAGAGAAAGCCTCTAGTAAACTGAAGATTCTCCTTATTCTATCAGTATTACAGCATACTTGAAGAATTTCATAGCCCTACAGCTTGTAGAAATGTTGAAGGACCTCCAAGTGTCTGGTGGGTTGTTGCATTAGATTACCTGTAATTGTTATCCCAAGTCTAAGAATCTGTGACTCTCTGACATTTAACCTGAATTGAAATCAGCCTTGAAATGGGACTCTTTCCCATCTCTGTCTTTCAGCTGCAAATTATAAATCGTCCTGGTTAGCCTACTGAGATCAGTGAGGAGAAGAGAATGGGAGGATCAGAACACAAATGAAGTCATTGATTACTTGGTTGCAGCCAAGATGCAAAAAGGAGTAAGATGTGCTTCTCTGCTCAGAAAATTCATAGTGCATTGGGAGAACGGGGCCTTCCTGGATCATTTCAGAACAATGTGGAAAACAATGTGATTAAAGAATATGTGTACATCGTTTCATAGAACCACAGACAAGGGCACCAAGCCTATCTGGGGTGGGTGCAGAATACAGAATTGGAAAATTATCCAGTGGAAGTGATTACTAAGATGACTCAAAAACAGGACTGACGCAGGCACGAACAGGGAGATATGAGCATTCTGGATGGTGTTGCATATGGAGGGAGAAATTCTACCTTGGAACACTGATGTCAAGGCCAGTTGGGTGAGAGATGAGGTTGGGTCAGTCATCAAGTGCCAGACCACACGAGAATGAAATGCCTTGTTAAGGCATCCGGCCTTTACCTTGTTGGCAGGAGGAAACTATTGCTGAGTCTTAAATAGGAGAATGACATGGTCAGGTATGCCTTTCAGATAACTCTCTGACATGGCCTTTCAGAAAATTGATTTGAGAAGACAAGACAGATGACAGGAGAGAATGAGCCATAGAAAGGCAGATTTCTTTGGAAGAAAGAAATCTTCTTCCAAAGAAGACTTCCCTAGGGTACTGTTATAGTAACCCAGACAGGAGATGTTAAGGTCTGAACCTGGGTATTAGTGGTTAGGGAGAAAATAAAATTGAGAAATATTACACTATGTAATTAGAGGGCACAGCAAATGGTTGAGTGGGAGGTGTCAAAGAGAGGTGGATCAGAGTTGTCTTAGTTCAGCTACTATAACAAATTTCCAAAGACTGAATGGCTTAAACAATAATTTATGTCTCACAATTCTGCAGGCCAGGAAGTCCAAGGTCAAGGCTCCAGCAGATTTGGTCTCCTGTGAGGGCCTGCTTCCTGGTTTGCAGATTGTTCTGTGGCCATCTTCTCATTGTATCTTCACATAGTGGAGGGCAGACAGAGAGATCTCCTGCCTCCTTCTCTTTTTAAAGGGTACTAATCCCATTACGAGGTCCCCACTGTCATGACCACATCTAATGCTAATTGCTTATCAAAGGCCCTACCTTCAAACACCATTATATTGGGGGTTAGTATTTCAACATATCAGTTTGGAGAAGACACAAATATTTCATGCATAACAAGGGCCAATTTTCATGTATGTACAAAGGTCTTCCCGGTAAGACCTTTCCTGACCACTCCACTAAAACTACAAATCATCCTTACCAGCATCTCCTATCCCTTCTCTTCCATCTTTCTCTAGTGCTTATATAATTTCATTATTAGCTATTTGTCTCCACTACAATATGTGAGATTCTTTACGGCAGGGATTTTGTCTCTTTTGTTCACTGCTGCATCACAATATCTGCAGCAGTGCCTGGCACCTACTATGTACTCAATAAGTATCTGCTGAGTGAATGAATGCCCGATGGTGGTGCTGAGAAAAACTGAGAAAAAAAATGCAGGAGGAAGAGCAGGTTTAGAGAAAATGATGCTGGGTTCAGTTTTGCACTTTCTTTAGCACTCCAGGGAAAAAAATAAAGCTGTGCAGAGACTCAGAATGTTAGATATGACAGAGGCCCTAGAGACCATTTGTTTTAGTCCATTTATGTTGCTATAAAGGAATACCTGAGGCTGGGTAATTTATAAAGAAAAGAGATTTCTTTGGCTCACAGTTCTGCAGGCTGTACAGGAAGCATGGCTCCAGCATCTGCTTCTGGTGAGGGTCTCAGGCTAATTTCACTCATGGCAGAAGGCAAAGGGAAGGCGGTGTGTGCAGAGCTCACATGGCAAGAGGAAGCAAGAGAGAAAGAGGGAGGGAAGGTGCCAGGTTCTTTTTAACAACCAGCTCTCATGGAAACGAATAGAGCAAGAACTAACTCATTCCCACCAGGACAGCACCAAGTAATTCATGAGGGATCCCCCACTGACCCAAACACCTCCCATTAGGTCTTACCTCCAACATTAGGGATCACATTTCAATATAAGATTTGGAGAGGTCAAATATCCAAACCCATTGCACCATTCTATACAGTTCCTTCATTTGGGAAAAAAAGAAACTGAGGTCCAGAAAACCGAAGTGTCATGCCCATGGCAAGGCAAACACAGCTGAGCCAAGCATCCCACTCCTGTTCCCAGCTTCAGTTTAGTGTTTATGCCTCTTGTTTCTGGTAATATGAGAGATCAGTAAAAATCACTTGCCTTTGACCTTCAGCTAGAATTTAACTAAACTATTAAGTGCCTGTTTTTTCAGAGCCCACTTAACCAATTCATTCAGGAAAGAAAATTTTTTGAGCCTGAGCCAGATATAGAAAGATCTAGTCATAGAGGTCTCCTCTGCCCTGGAATCTTGCCAGGCCGAGGCTGCCTTAGCAGCTGTGCTGAAGCAAATAGACAGCTCTGCCTGTGAGCCTCATACCAGGTAAGTAGTTGCCTGAATCCATCAGTGATTTTATTTTTATTTGATATTTTTTAATTGAGGTATAATTGTCACACCATGAAATGTATAGATCTTGTCAATGCAGGTCAATGAATTTTGACAAACATAAACAACCATGTAACCCCTACCCCAATAAAGATCCTTCCTGCCCTTCCCAAAGCCCCTTTCAGAGGCAACCACTTTTCTGATTTCTATCACCATTGATTAGTTTTGCCAGTTCAAGAACTTCATGTAAAAGGAAAACTTTTCCAAATTCATACATCTGGCTCCTTTTACTTGGCCTCATGTCTATGAGATTCAACCAAGTTGGTGCTTGTATCATTAGTTTTTTCTTCATATTGCTGAGTAGTATTCATGGTCTTAGTACAGCACAATTTGTTTATTCATTCTCCTGGATATTTAGGCTGTTTCTAATTTCTGGCTATTGTGAGTAAAGGTGCTATAAACAATCTTGTTTAAATATATTTAAGGACATATGTTTTCATTTTCCTTGGATAAATGTCTAGAAGTGACATGGTTGGGTCTTAGGATAGGTATATGTTTAACTTCATAAAGAAATGCCTAACAGTTTTCCAAGGTAGTATATGATTTTTACATGGCAACCAGCAACATATAAGATTTCCAATTGCTTCATATCCTCACCAATATAGGTGTCATCAAGCCTCTTCATTTTAACCCCATGAGAAGTCAAACAAACACAATACAATTTTTTGTATCTGCTAACACTTTGCAACCTTCTATTATGGAGAATTTCATGCATTTACTTAAGCATTAGATGCATTCATCATCTAGCTTTACGAATTATCAACTTATGGCCAACCTGGTTTCATTTCCATACCCTTTATCCCCTCCTCCCATATTATTTAGAAGCAAATCCCTGACATCATATCGTTCACCTATAAGTATTTCAATATGTATCTCTGAAATATAAGGACTCTTTGTAAACCTAACTAAAGTGCCATTGCATTGATATAAAAAACAATAATGCCTTAATACCACTAAATATTCAGTCAACATGCAAATTTCTAATTGTCTCAACAAATTCATAAATTTTTTGTGTAGCTTCTCTGCTAAAATCAGTATTCAAATTAGTATACGTATTGCAATCAATTGATATGTCTTATAAGTGTCTTTTAATTCAGAGGTTCCTCCTCTTCCTGTTTTATTCTTCATAATGTTTTCGTTAAATAAATTGGATTGTTTGTCCTCTAAATTTACTTATAGATTGGATTTTGCTATGCATTATTTAACACATTCTTCCGTCCTCTGTATTTTCTGTAAATTGTTACTTCATCTAGGAACTTAACCACATTCAGGTTCAAATTTTTGGCAAAACTACCTAATCCTTGGTATTATGTTCTTCTATCCGGAGGCACATGGTGTCTGCTGTCTCTCTTTTTTACATTAGCACTGTTTTTTATCTCATCATTAGATGATTAACTTATTTTAGGTTGCAAAACTGTGACATTCCAGTGCTACTCTGTTCTCATTTATATGTTGGGATACTTCCGTAAAGAGAAATTTTCCTCATCTACTAATTGATTACTCCATGGTACAGTTCATATACCAAAGGCAGGTCAGCAAAGGAAACATCAACAGGATGAAAAGAGTACCTACAGAATGGGATGAAATATTTGCAGACCATATATCTGATGATGGGTTAATTTCCAAAATATAAGTGGAATTTCTGCAACTCAATAACAAAAAACAAATAATTCAACTTAAAAATGTGCAGGCCAGGTACGGTGGCTCACGCCTGTAATCCCAGCACTTTGGGAGGCCGAGGTGGGTGGATCATCTGAGGTCAGGAGTTCGAAACCAGCCTGGCCAACATGGCGAAACCCTGTCTCTACTAAAAATACAAAAAATTAGCCAGGCATGGTGGCAGGCGCCTATAATCCCAGCTACTTAGGAGGCTGAGGCAGGAGAATTGCTTGAATCCAGGAGGCGGAGGTTGCAGTGAGCTGAGATCACGCCATTGCACTCCAGCCTAGGTGACAGAGTGAGACTATGTCTCAAAAAAAAAGGAAATAAAAATAAAAATGTGCAAAGGATTTGTACAGACATTTCTCCAAAGAAGACATATAAATGACCAAAAAGTATATGAAAATATGTTCAACATCATTAATTATCAAAAAGTGCAAATCAAGATTACAGTGAGGCCCACTGTGGTGGCTCACACCTGTAATCCCAGCATTTTGGGAGGCTGAGGGGGGTGGATCACTTGAGGTCAGGAATTCGAGACCAGCCTGGCCAACATGGTGAAGCCCCATCTCTACTAAAAATACAAAAAATTAGCTGGGTATGGTGGCGCATGCCTGTAATCTCAGCTACTTGGGAGGCTGAGGCAGGAGAATCACTTAACCCAGGAGGTGGAGGCTGCAGTGAACCGGGAGCCTGCCACTGCACTCCAGCAGTTAAGTGTAAAAGAGATTACAACAAGATAACTCCTTGCACCTGTTAGGATGGCTATTAATAAAAAAAAAAGATAAGTGTTGGTGAGGTTGTAGAGAAACTCAAACCCTTGCACATTGCTGGTGGGAATGTAAAATGGTTCAGCAGCTATGAAAAGCGGTATGGAGATTTTTCAAAAAATTAAAATTAGAACTACTATGTGATGCAGCAATCCCACTTCTAGGCATATATTCAAAAGAATGGACATCAGGATCTCAAAAATATATCTATACTCCCATGTTCATTTCACAGGAAGTTGCATGGGAGTTCATAACATCTAAGATATATATTAACAGATGAATTGATGAAGAAAATGTGATATATACATACAATGGAATATTATTCAGCCTTAAAAAAGATCCTGCTGCTTGCAACAACATGGATGAAACTGGAGGACATTATGCTAACTTAAATAAGCCAGTCACAGGACAAATACAGCAAGATTCCACTTATATGAGGTATCTATAATTGTCAAACTTATAGAAGCAGAAAATACAATAGTGGTTGCCAGGGGCAGGAGGATGGAGGAAATGGGAAGTTGTTGTTCAATGGGTATGATAAAATTTCAGTTTTGCTAGAGGAATATGTTCTAGAAATCTGCTGAGCAACATAGTGCCTATAGTTAACAATACAGTATATGTATTTTAAAATTTGTTTAGGGGGCAAATTTCCTATTAAGTGTTTTTATCACAAAACAAACAAAGGGACACAAGGAAACTTTGGGAAGTTTTAGATGTATCTATTACCTGGATTGTGGTGATAGTATCACACGTATTTGCATATGATCAAACTCATCAAATTGTACACATTAAATATGTGTGGTGGCTCGCTGGGCGCGGTGGCTCAAGCCTGTAATCCCAGCACTTTGGGAGGCCGAGGCAGGCGGATCACAAGGTCAGGAGATCGAGACCATCCTGGCTAACACGGTGAAACCCTGTCTCTACTAAAAATACAAAAAAAAAAAAATTAGCTGGGCGTGTTAGCGGGCGCCTGTAGTCCCAGCTACTCGGGAGGCTGAGGCAGGTGAATGGCGTGAACCCAGGAAGCAGAGCTTGCAGTGAGCCGAGATCCCGCCACTGCACTCCAGCCTGGGGGACAGAGCAAAACTCCGTCTCAAAAAAAAACAAAAAACAAAAAAACAAAAAAACATATGCGGTGGCTCACACCTGTAATCCCAGCACTTTGGGAGGCTGAGGCGGGTGGATCACTTGATGTCAGGAGTTCGAGACCAGCCTGGCCAACATGGTGAAACCCCGTCTCTACTAAAAATACGAAAATTAGCAGGGTGTGGTGGTGGGTGCATGTAACCCCAGTTACTCAGGAGGCTGAGGCAGGAGAATCGCTTGAAACCAGAAGGCGGAGGTGGCAGTGAGCCAAGATTGCACCACTGCACTCCAGCCTGGGTGAAAGAGCAAAACTCCGTCTCAAAAAAAAAAAAAAAAAAGTGCAGCCCTTTGTATATCAATTATATTTCAATAAAACTGTTTTTAAAGGCAGAATAAGTAAGTTCTTTTTTTTTTTTTTTTTTTTGAGACAGAGTCTTGCTTTGTCACCAGGCTGGAGTGCAGTGGCGCAATCTCAGCTCACTGCAACCTCCACCTCCTGGGTTCAAGCGATTCTCCTGCCTCAGCCTCCCAAATAGCTGGGATTACAGGCATGCACCACCACACTCAGCTAATTTTTGTATTTTTAGTAGAGATGAGGTGTCAGCATGTTGGCCAGGCTGGTCTTGAACTCATGACCTCAAGTGATCCACCCACCTTGGCCTCCCAGAGTGCTGGGATTATAGACGGGAGCCCACCACACCGGCCCTGAATAAGTGAGTAAGTTCTTAATTCTTTTCTTTTAGTTACTAATTTTAAAAATAGTGAGTTTCCTAATATTCTCCAATGTGGGCTCTTATTGTATAAAATAAATAGGATAAACTCATATATTTAAACATTTTGGGGTATGTTTCAGTTCATTGTGTATATTTAAGGGTAATTTTTTCTACGAATCAAAATGTTGTTAATCCACTGACAAATAGCTTTGAAAAGCATTACGGTGTTTTGAATGGTTTTTATTTTCAATGTCATATGTGGCTGTCTAATTTTTAAAGTGATTATACAGCGTAAGGCAGCGCTGAGAAAGGGCAAGATCTTTACAAGCGCATCACTATCTTCAGCGGCATCACAGAGAACCTCCTCTGTCCTGGCCTCCTGTGAAAGCTTGCTGGGAACAAGAGTTTCTGGGGCCCTGGACTTGGCTGGTGCTGTTCTGTAATGCAACAGCGGCACACATAAGGCTACCAGAACTTAAGCAGCATTGCTGAGTGGTTATTTGCTAGAGTCCTGAACCTGATTACTTGGGTTCAAATCCTGGATCCACCAGTCAAACTTAGTGAAGTTACCTTACATCTTTCTGTCTCATTTTTTCCCACCTGTAAAACTTTACCTCTTTCTGCCTTATTTTTTCTTACCTGTAAAACAGTACCCCAAAGGGATGTTATGATGATAAATGAGCTAATAGAGGCAAAGCACCATTTGCTTGGCATATGGTGAGCACTCAATGAATGTAAGCAGTTATTACTGCTCTCATCATCCAAGCTGATCCTGGATTTCCTTTACGACTCCCAGCCCTACCCATGAATGGAGGTTTGAGACCTCAGATGCATGCAGAAGCCCCCAACCTCCAGTCTCTACTAAGAAGAAAAACACCTTAGGAATATGAGTAAGAGGCAGTTGAACTATGACATGCACTAACCTCCTTCATCAGATACTACAGGGAAAAAAAGAATAGTGGCTCTCACTATACATTCCTCACTAGTTTTATTATTAATTCATTTTTCCTAATAAACTTTTTTGTGCCAAGTGAGAATACCTACTTTGGTGAAGACTTCAAAGTTTGGAGAGCATTTTCACTCACACTATTGCATTTGAGCCACTTAAAAGTCCTGGGTGCAGACATATTTTGTTATCCCCATTTGACAAACAAGGGAGCTGATAGTGACTTGCCCAAGGTCACAGAGTCAATTAATGACAGCAGGGACAAATACCCAGGTCTTCTGATGCTTTAAACAGCAACTTTCTGCTTTCGCAATTGTGACATCCTTTTCTCATCCATTAATTTATTCATTCAACAACTATTTTTTGAGTACCTATGCTTTGTCAGGCACTGTTCTGGGACTAGCAAGATGATACAGCAGTGGATTCAACAGTGGGGGAAATAAAACCAGACAGACAAAAATTCCTGCCTTAGCCAGGCAATGTGGCACATGTCTGCAGCCCCAGCTACTCAGGAGCCTGACGCTGGAGGATCACTTGAGCCTAGGAGTTCAAGAACAGTGTGAGCAACATAGCAAGACCCCCGTCTCTACAATAAAATAAATTCTGCCTTCATGGTGTTTACATTCTAATGGGAGAAGATTGAAAATGAACAAGCAAATAAGAACACATAGCATGTCAGACATCAATCACTGCTATGAAAAAACATAAAGCAAGGAAGAGTAATAGGAAGTATACCATGGTAATAGGAAAATGTTACAACTTCAATTGACTGGTCAGGGAAGACCTTCCTGAGAAAGTGACATTTGAGTCAAGTGACGGAGATGAGGGAGGCACTTGCAAATATTTGCTAGAGGAGCTACCAGACAAAGAGAAGTCGCAAGGGCAAATGCCCTAAGGGATAGACAAGCCTAGTATGTTTAAGGAACAGCACGAAGGTAACTACAGCTTCAATGGAGACAGCAAGAAAGAAAATAGTGTCAAGACCATTTTGCTTAGGTCTGTGTAAGTAATTGTAAGGCCACTAACTTTTATTCTGAGTTAGATGGAATGCCATTGAAGAATAACTATAAAATCCTTATCAGGAAGTAAAATAAATAATAATACATGATAACCATAAGATATCCCAGCAATTCCAATCCTAAGTACTATACCCACCAAGAAAGCACATAGCTATGCACAAAAAGACATATACAAGGATGTTTATAGTAGCATTATGCAAAATAGCCCACAACTGGATACAAACCAAACACCAGACAACAGAAGAACAGATCAATTATGTAATTTGCTTACACTGAAATCTATTCAGCAAAAATAATGAACTACTGAAACTTGCAAATACATGAAATAATATCAAAAACATAACGTTGAGGGAAAGAAGCCTGTCACTAAAGAGTACATATTGCTATGATTCAATTTATACAAAGTTTAAAAATTAATCTGTCATGTTAGAAGTCAGTATGTCATTACCTTTGGGAGGTAGTAACTGGCAGTGGGCACAAAGGAAGATTCTAGGATGGTAGTAGTGTTCTATATATTGATCTGCATGGTGGTTACAAGGGTGTATGTATTTTGTGAGAATCCATCAAGCTGTCTACTTAAGATTTGTATACTTTTTCTTATTATGTCACATTTCAATGATGTTTATTAAAGAAATAATAATAATATTGGAACGTGAAAGATCTACCCATGCACAAATAATTACTGTCACAAGGCACTGTTAGCCATTATCTAGTTAATTACTTAATTACTTTTTACTATCATACCAAATTTGGCAGACCTCTGGGAAAGGGATCTTAGTTTTGATAAGGTGGCAGTAAGTTCATCATTCTGATGACAGAGACAATGCTAAGCCAGTCCTCCCATCTGTGGTTCAATAAACAGGGAATGACGATGAAGGCTCTTAAAGATAAACACCCCTTCTTAGGTGCTAGAATTTTGCAAAACCGACTCAAGTTCTTAACAAATACTTTCCTTTAGCCTACCTGAATGGGATGTCTTTATCAGAAAATATCATCAATAAAAACAGGTGATAAATGATAACAAGGAAATGTATGATCTTAATACAAAATATTTTAAATTCTAGTTAATTGAGAGTATGCTAGGTTACAAAAAGATATCACATTTCATTTCCTCAATTGACTTAAATCTTTTTGCCTATTAATAGGCTAGCTATATCCATCTGGCAATTAAGGTTCATCTTCTAGGAAACAACCTGACATGGTGGGTATCTTTTAAACTAAGAGATACGCAGAGCAGTTCATTGAAACAATACCCTCAATTAAAGTCAAACTACATTAAGGCCAAATTACCTTAAATATAGCATGTTTTAGTGTTATTTCTTCATCTTTTTATGTGAATATTTGTTGAGGCCCATAAGGTGTGTATTACAGAGTCAAGAAGATTTGCTCCCAAAACCAAGATTAAGGTCATAATAGAACCAAAACTCAGATGGATGGCAAGGGACTGGGGGTGGGGGCGGAGAGGGGGAAGAGAAATGACTCTGGAAAATACTCAGGGAAATAAGAAACCTAGAGCTTACTGCAAACCATAAACCACAGCTTTCTAATTCTGAGATTATAGTGGTGAACATCTGTTTACCAGTTAAATACACTGCCATTTACATGAGGGAGTACATTTAATGGACAAAGCATTAAGATCACTGAAGGGTGACGTGTTTTGTTTGCAGTAATGTGTGACTGCACAGCCTTCCTAGCCAGCTCTCATGTCCAACACAACTGAGTAGCCCTGTGAGCTCCTTCCCATTACATCAAATTATTGCTGTTGAAATCCCGTGCCTAGCAAATAACACCAAGCTGCTCTGGATAGTCCATATTGTGAGTTCCAGGACTGCAGAGCATGCAAAATGTTTTCCTTGTGGATATTTAATGCTGAGGAGCCACAGAATCTAAAACCATGAAAACTAATAATCTAAAGACTTTGAATTTTTGTAGTCATTTCAATAATTATTTAAAAGATAGAACTAGAGAGAACTTTCCTAAACACCTTGACTAATAAATTATCAGTGTTTAAACAACAATTACTTTATGAAATGGAAATTAGCTGCTATAATCAAGTCGTATGGCTAATATAATTGATTGGTTCATATTTTTAAGAAGATGGAAAGTACAATCCAAAGAATAACTGAATATATTTCATAAAATTAACTAGAGGTGATAAGTTCTATTTTGTTGGACAGGTTGGAGTTTTTTACATTAAAAAGAGAGAAAAAAATCTTTTGATTCCATGATTCTGAATGGAAACTCTGATTAAAAATTGTATTGCTTTAAACTTAAAAACCTCTAACAAAATGGAAAACAAAATGGAAATTAGCACATGTATATGCAAATAGATGTACGTGTATGTGGGGCAAAGAGACATTACATTGAGTAGCTATGCCACTATTACATAATTGATAGCATGAGAAAAAATGATCTGGGTTCTCTCTCCATTTTAAAAACACACTTCAACATATTTGGAGTAACTGCAATTACATCATGTTTTGCCCATGTTTTATTCACAGCCCTCCTTCTAATACATGACAGTTTTCTGGATTGATACTGAAAAAACTAAAATCTGTTTACGTGAATGCATTCCCAGGCTTGATGGAGACATGTCTTGACTTTTAAAGAGGGAAACTGGGCAGGTTGTCCCTTCTCATAACCAAGCATCCTGAACTCCCTGAAACTCATTTTAGGCTGCATGTCTAAGCTGAACTTTTTCTTCAGTATATCTCAAAAAATCCCTAATCAATCTGCAATAGAAATGTCTATCCTTTGGAGTTTCTCCTCTTTGCTTAGGTTTTATTTTAGCGTGGTTGTTATTGTTTTTGGTGAATTATTAGCTCTATCCTCCTGTGTTGCCAGTGCCAAATGCTTCAAAATATGTTATTTCCTTTAGCTTTCATAAAGATTCTTTCAAGATGGCATTGTTATCATCATCCTCATTTTATAGATGAAGAAATTAAGAATCAGAAAGTTAGAGGATTTACCCATGTAGAGTTTCAGAGACCAGAAGACAGGTCATGTGTCTCTCACTTCCAAGCCCTCATTATTTTCACTGGGCCATATGCAAAAAGAAATTTGTTCATTACTCTTTTTCTGCCCTTTGAAATAGGTTTCTGGAGCCAGGCGCGGTGACTCACGCCTGTAATGCCAGCATTTTGGGAGCCCAAGGCAGGTGGATCACCTGAGGTTGGGAGTTCGAGACCACCCTGGCCAACATGGAGAAACCCCCATCTCTACTATAAATACAAAGTAGCTGGGTGTGATGGCCTGTAATCCCAGCTGCTCAGGGAGGCTGAGGCAGGAGAATGTTTGAACCCAGGAGGTGGAGGTTGCAGTGAGCCAGAGATTGAGCCAGTGCACTCCAGCCTGGGCAATAAGAGCGAAACTCCATCTCAAAAAAAAAAAAAAAAAAGAAAGAAATAGGTTTCTGGAAGGTGGAGGTGGCTAATGATAGCTTAATTAAAAACAAAGCAAAACAAAACAAAACAAAAAGATAAAGCCTTTCACAGCAAACAGGGGCCTTGGATTATGGAAGTAAAATGAATTCTCAAATCATTTCGGCTTCCTGGCTTTTTTAAGTCCTTTGGCCTGTGACCACCCACTTCTCTGTAGCGCTTAGTAACCAGATCCTAGTCCACTGCGCATCTCATACTGCCTGTGCGTGAGTATAGGAGAGAGAGGAGTTTTGGTTTGTCCTGATATGTACATAAAGGTAAATGATATTTATGGAATACCCCCTAAGAGCAAGGCACTGCTTTCTCTGCGACATGAGAAAATTCATTAATTCTTTACAATCCATATATAGGTAGGACTCTTGTTTATCCCCATTATCCAGAGAACGACAGCGAGATACAAAAAGTTAAGTAACTTGCTCGACGTCTCACAGCAAATAAATAACTCAGGTGGAGGTCTCACAGCAAATACATAACTTACACTTGGGCCGAGGTACCCGTGGGGCCACCCTCACCTGGCAGACTCCACCCCCATTCCCAGGCCCACGCTGCTTCACTAGAGCGCTCCTTAGTGTTGACTTGGTCTTGATACAAAGATCTCAAGGCAGCCACTAATGGTGGGGCGAGAGGCTGAGCGGGGTGAAGAGAGGTTGGGGTGCGCCTTCCCAGGGCAGGCTCTCAGAGCTTCCATAGTTCAAGTCCTCATTTACTAATGAATTTCAGAAAAGCAGTTAGAAAACCTGGGCGTTGCCACCATCTCCATTCCTGCCAAGCAAGCCTCCACCACGCGGTCGGGGACCCGGGTGGGCGCATCTGCCCTCCACAAACAATGGTGGTCTCTGGGGCTGTGTGGAGCCCACGCTGGCCCAGGAGAAACCAGCCTCCCGTAAACACCGGCGGCGAGTGGTAGAAAAGTCCCTCCAGGGTCCCAGCCCTTTGAAAAGGTGAGTCCCTCCCCTTCCTCGCTCTCCCCAGAGCAACGTCTGGGAAGCCGACACTTTAAAGGCGCACTCCTTTTCCAGGAAATCTCCGGGTGCTTCCTGGCGGCCCCCGGGGGAAGCTTTGCTAGCCGCCTGCCCCTGTTCCCGGAAACGAGGCCTGCTGGGCGGACCGGCGGTGCGTCCATCGCGAGGACAACACTGCAGGCGCTGCTGGCCTCGTTCGCGGTGGGGCCCGCCCCGACCCCGCGCTCCACTCCGGCCACGCGTAGGTGGCTACCGAGGCCCTGTCCCTCCTCCACTTCTCAGACCCTCGCCGAGCAACTGACGCGACCCGGAGGCTGCGAAGACAGAAAGTCCGGTCCAGGTCCCAGGTCTATGGGTTCAGGGTCGCTCCCAACACGCCTTCAGCTAGCGAACCCCACCTTGACATCCCTTTTTTTCAGCTAGGAGCGCTTCTGCCACTTTCTTCGGCTTTTTTCTTCAAAGAAAAAGAAAATCAGAACCGAAGGTGGCTGTGGGCCTCGGAGTGACCACGGGACCAAAAGCCAACACTTATTTTCCTCTACTTTCTCTTTGAAAAATTATCTACCCCTACAGTGCCACTAACGCCCAGGACAGGGTTGTGCAAGGGCCCGAAGCCCTCGGCGATTTTCGCCGGTGCCTAAGTGTGGAAGCCTGTGTGTGGAAGAGGCCAGCCAGGGCGACACTTCTTGGCGTTGGGCGCACCTGGCACTTGAATTGGGCCCACGGTTTTGTCCCCTTTCCGGGCCTGCGAGGGAGTGGCAGGGTAGGCTTGGCTGGCTGGGGATTGTGGCGGTTTCCAGACCGGGCTCTCCTCTCCGCGTAACTGTGCCTGCGCGGTCGCTGCTCCTGCGGTGCTGCGCTCGCCTCGCGGCTGGGTGGAGCTCCAGCTGGGTTACCCGCGCGCACTACTGGGAGAATGGAGGGTGGTCTGAGGAATCTCCACAGGGCGCCTAGCCATTTTTAGGGGCCTATGTTCCTTCCCCACCCGCCAGCTGCCCCTGTCCTCCAGTCCCTAGAAACCGCGCGGACCCCTGCGCTCTGGGGAAGGCTTAGGGAGCGGAGAATAGAGGTCAGGGGTGAGACCAGTTACACCGAAGAGGCGGCTAGGACTCTGAAGTGACAACCGCCACTTTTCAGTACTCAATGCACAGAGTTCATCTGTGTTCAATCTCCATGCTGAGCGCCCAAGACCCTGGCAAGTAAGACTTGGGTAAGGCCAGCAAGGAGCAAGTCTGTTGGAGGGTTCCAGGAGCCTCCTAAGGAGGACAGATATAGACGGTCTTTTTTCCATGAGGGGAAACTGAGGTTTCAACAGAAGCATCTACATGTTTCAGCCTGCATTCTCTGGGCATGGCCAGTGGCTCCAGGCCCCGAAATCAGCCACTCCGCCTCATCTGCACCCTCCCCGTTCCCTAAAAATCCGAACGAACTGCTTGCTCCCAAGGTCAGGATCTTACGGATCCACTTTTTCGGATCTCCCAGGATGCTTCCTGGTGGAGTGGGCAGCGAGGTTTCCAGCCGGGCTCGCCCAGCCTCCAGAACCTCGGGCCACAGGGCTTTAATGACGTCGTCGTTCCGCTTGATGCGAGGGCCGCTTGGTGGACTGTTGGCGATGCCGTTCACAGCCCGAAGTCCCTGTAGCAGGTCGGTATCACACATCTGCTACTTGCCTTGCGCCCTCGCCAAGGGTAGTCCCAGTCCTTCCCGTGAATTTCAAAAGTGGCATTGGAGGCTCAGACAGGAAACAGGCGTGAGGGGCTTACACACTTGAGCTTGCCCAAGCCCTACCTCCCACTCAGCGGGCTTCCTCCCGCTTGCCATGCGGCAGGGATCAAAGGAACAATAACTACAATGGCCACCATTTATTGAACATGCCAAGCAAACTTTAAAAGGTTTTATTGTTTCGTGTGAGCCTTACAACAACCCAGCAAAACAGCTTCTATTATGCCCATTTTACAGATGAGAAAACATGCACCGAGATTAATAGATCGATTACTTGAGCCCCAGTCAGGAAGAGCCCAACATCCTGCTGCTTTCATTTTGGAGGGTGAAAAGTGGAGTGTGTGGAAGAGAGGCAAAATGGAGCCTACAGGGCTCAATGAGACTCGTGACCCTTCTCATTCCCGAAGTCACCCACCAAACAAACTCTGCTTGAGGCCCCTCTCAGCAGGGGCCCTGGGAGGAAGGTGGTGGAAGACAGGACTGACTGAGGACCTTGAGCCAAGGGAGAGACTCATCTCATCTGGATTCCAAATGTTTTAGCTGTGTGACCTTGGGCAACTTGCTTAACCACTCTCGCTTCTGTTTTCTCAGTTATAAAATTAGAATCATAATGCACAAGGCAGACAGGAAACTCTTAAGAGCTTTCTGAGGATTAAATTAATGGATTTTTCTTATCTTTCCCTATTGGTTTCCTCATGCCTAGAACAGTGCCCTGGACACAGTGAATGCAGGATAAGGTATTTTCCTTCCTTGCAGCTTCTTCCAAAGCAGCACCAGCTGCATGGCACCTCCCACCCTACCCTAAACTGCCTGACTCTGTGCAGGCACAAGTCAGAGCAGAATATTTGCCTCTTCTGCCTCTTCTCCCTCGGCCTCAGGCCCGGACCAAGTGAAGCCTTGGGAACAGGCATTTGGTGGACTGGTCTCAGCCTCTGGGACTCAGAGGGCAGCAGGCAAGGATGGATGGGCGTAGAAGAGGGAGGGAGCAAGACCAGGTCCACAGACTCCTTACTCCTTCCTAGTGTTGGGAACAACTAATACATACAACTTACTCTACTGTTAGGCCCTAGTGTGAGCTTTAAACACACTGTATTAACTCAATCTTCCTGAGAAGGAGGACTTACTATTCTTATTTAAGGGATGAAGAAACTGAGGCAGAAAGCAACCTGATTGTGGTCACACCACAAATGAGTGGCTGAGCAGAGATTTCAACCACAAAGCTATACAACCTCTCGCATTTGGAAAGTATGAGTGGCAGAGGCACCCATAGCAAGAAGAGAAGGCCAGTTAGAACCTTAATCTGCAAGATTTCCCCCAGGCTCCTAAGGTCTGGAGGCCTGTGGGTAACTAAACCCTGCTTGTCCAGCTCTGCCTCAGCAGCTCCATCCTGGCTTTATCCTTGAGCCTGGACACCTTGAGGTAGTCACCTCACACACCCCTGAAGTCTTGGACCTTGTTGTCCCTGAGTGTAAGCCTGTCCCCAACCGTATTCCACCTCTGCCTCAGTTCCCTGTCCCCTGCCCAACCTCTGTGCTGCCTCCATCATCAGTCTGTCACTAGCATTATTCTGTGACTGTCCTCGTGGCCTCTCTGGGTCTGAGTCCCTTCACTCTGTGCACATGGTTTTGGGTTCATTTGTTTGTTTTGTTTTGTTTTGTTTTGTTTTGTTTTTCTCTGCTTGGATATCCAGCTGAATTCCCAGGAATTCTCTGCCCCACCCCCACCTCCACCTCATTTTTCTTCTCTGGAGACCCTGCAGGGCACTGGGACTAGAGCAATCTCCAGGCCATTGCTTTCACATTTATTTTTGGGTTTGTTTCTTGATGGATCCAGAGTCTGTGAAGAGTTCTGGATTCTGGATGATTGATGTGAGCAGAACCTAGCCCAGGGGAGAAACCAGTATCCTACAACCCCAGTTTCTTGGACACCCCCTTTCCCAACACTGCATTCCCACAGGAAACCCCAAGCAACCAGACCCCGAGTGTGGGTCACTGCCTCACACAGTGAGCCACCCCTCCATTCCTTCCCTTTGACTAAGGGTGGCAGTTGAGGCAGATGTTTCTGGCAGGGTCTTTCCTCCCCACACCACCCCACTCCACCCCACCCCTAGGAATCAAACCTCTATAGCCTTGATGACCAAACCCAAGCCCAGCCTCCCAGCAGCAGCCCTGGGCTCTTCAGGAGCCTTTGGCTTCTCCTCCATCCGGGTAATTTATTTGTCCAGTCGACAAGCATTTATTGAGTCTCTACTCTGCTCCAGGCACCGGAGATCACCAGCTAAAACCCACCCCTTGCTCTTGCAGGTGATAGGTGAATGCAGGAGTCTCTGAAGTGGAGCGGGAAGATATCCAGGAAGACTGACGGGGAAGAAATCCAGGAAGACTGCTGAGGAGCTGACCCCAAGGGTGAACAGGCCTTGGGGCCTAAGAAGCTGATGAGGATGTTCATGAATGGCCCTTTGGACCTTCGATTCCACGTGGCCTCTCAGGACAGCCTAGTAGTGAGAGGCAGTGGTGGGGTTCAAAACCTGCCTGAGCTATTCCCAAGAGCAGTGTGAAGTCACCTCACACAGCCCTTGTAGTCTCCTGCAATTTGTCTAGCAAAGCTATGTCGGTAGACGCACTCAGAGGTGGTCCACTCCGGAGAGGAACAGATGTTGCCAGCCCCTCACTACTCCTAAGTGGGGAGAATCAGCTTTTCCAAAGCACCAACCTGCCGCCACCCCACTAGATGACTTGGATAGTCAGAGAAGGCGAGAAGCCTTGGCGGAATGTGTGAGGGTGGGGAGCGATCGTGCTGGAGAAGACCGGGCACAAACAGTCGCTGCGGAGATTGCAGCCTTTAAGCTTTTTTTCTTATTCGCATCTTCTGGCTTCTCTCTTCCGTCGAGCCCTTTTGGCAACCACAGGGAATACGCATCCTCAGGTTGGCACGGGAGGCGGCGAGCAGCTCCCGGCGCCACCGGCTGCTGGATCCCCATCCCCTCCGCGTCTGGGCAAAGCAGGAAGGAAACTGGGTCGCGCGTCCCCCTGCGACAGCTCTGAAGGCTCGAGTCCCTGCGGAGCGTGGACACCAGCCGTCTTCTCCCGCCCACGGCGTTACACCCGTCTCGGCTGCTCCGAAGAGACCCCTCGCTGCCATCGCAGAAAGGCTGGGCCAACCCTAAGGGCCCTCTCGCCTGGTCGTCCCGCCTTGAGTGCGAAATTAGGGGAGGAGGGTGTCGGGGTGTGCATCTCCAGGCTGCGGAGCTCCCTGGCATGAAAGCCAGGGCCGAACCCGAGAAAGCAGAAGTGCACGAGTTCGAAGTGGCCACCCGGCCAGCACTCCACAGAGCTGACCTGCCCAAAGAGGGGAAAGACCTGCCTGGGAGAGACCCTAAAATGAGGTCAGAGTTGGGGGATAAGCCACCTCACCCCTGACCGCCTCTTCCGCCCGGACTGCAGTCACCCGAACAGCCTTCTGCCTGCCCAAGAGGAGGAGAATCGCTCGGGAACTCGGACTAGGGTCCTTCCTACCTACACAAATGCAGATCTACCTCCATGGGTGCCCCATTATGGAACTGCAGTGTCACCCACACAGCCCTCTTTGAAGGGAAGCCTTCTGGGGCAGCTTAGCGGAGTAGCTGAGAGCATGAAACTCATGATCTGGGCAGTGCAATATTCAACTCTGGGAAAAGTGTTCATCCCACAGCCCAGTTTACCCCTCTGTAAAATGGGGATAATGATGGAAACTACTTGGTATGAGTGTGGTGAAAATTAAATGAGTTAATGTATGCTCTTGGCAGTACATGGCATACGGAAAGTGCCAAAGTTTCCTTTAACTGCCCTATTTTCACCAAGATTTTTTAAAATGGGGCAGAGGAATAGAAGGAGGTCCCAGAAAAACTCATTTGAATCCCTCCTGCCCTTCCGCAAAGCCTTCTGCCGTGGCCTCTGACTTTTTTATTTTTACTTTTCTCCAGAGAGAACTTAAGTTAGGCCTCATAAACAGGGAGGGCAAACCAGCCCTGCTTGGGGGTCGGGGTCGGGGTCGGGGTTGAGGTGAGGTTGCAGATGAGATATCTGAGGCCAAGCACTGCCCTCCTGTAGCTTCCACTCCAGAGTTGAACCTGGGCTAGCTCTTCTCCCACACAAAGTTGCCAAACCGAGCAGGATATCCGCAGAGATTCGCCAACCGTCTTGGCATGAAGGTGGAAACAACAGGTCACCGCCGCCCTGAATCAGCTCCTGCCAAAGGGCTCATTAAATCCCCCTCCAGAGCCCCCATCTCAGGACTAAGTAAGTCATGTGTTGGTCTGGCTTAGAGGAACCAAGGATCGCAGGAGGCTGCCTGTGTGCCTACCCGTCCCCCCGCCCGAGTCCCCCTAGTGGGCGAACGCTGGGCCGGGCATTGTATCTCCCTAACGAGCACAGCCTGCACCCAAGGCTGGCTTTGAGGTGGCAGTTACTTACTAGCCGGGAAAGCCGAAGCCCCGGAGCCGATGTCTGGGCTGACAGGGTTCCCTCCTCAGCCTCGGGGCGGTCAGATTCCTAACAACTTTTCCCAAGGAGGTAGGTCCCTGTTTATCAACCAGCACACCCCGTCGGCCCTTTTCTTTGGTAAACACTCTTTAAACAAACAGCCCATCCGCTCTGTTATTGCCAAAGCTGCTCAGAGCTTTAATAAAAGCCCAGGAAAGATCAGAACCCGCGTCCAAGGCTGCTGCTTAATCCAATGAAGGCAATTTCCGAGGATAATTGCGAACATGTTTTAATGCATATGCATGAAAAAGGATTTTTTTTCCGAGAGACCGACTTTACATGCTTATGTAATTGATTGAGGCGCTGACCCGCTATTCAAAATGTTATTTGAGAACCATCAGAATGCGTAAACTTGCAAATTGCCCAGCTTGTATCTGAATTAATACCTCATTCATCATCATTATGGGTTGATAAGTTAATTTAACCATTTCATTCTGCCTTAATGAGCTATAGTTAAATTAATGCCACATAATATATGAAAGTAACATTTAAATAGAAGCACTGGGCTGAGACAAGCTGAGGCTGCTGCTATTTGGGCTGAAATAAGGTGACATAAATCTTTTCT